>NC_039361.1:126759559-126759886 GCF_003573695.1 Papaver somniferum
CTAGTATCTACTAGCCATGGGATTCGATAAAGCCAACTGAAAGTAACTTAATTCTTTATAAAGAATGATACTAACCAAATTCCCTACAATAATGAAGGTTATCTTCGTATGTTTCCTAAAAACCCTAAAAAAACTAAAGAGCCCTGAAAGAGCTCTGAGAAGGACAAAAAATCTCAGGAAGACTCCAAATAGCTTAAATTTAATAATACTCCGTAGCACTGGGATCTACAAGCTAGGAGATTCGATAAAGAATGATAATAATAAATCCCTACAATAGTGAAGATCAACTTTGAATGTTCTCTAAAAAGCGTTGAAAACTCTAAAAAA
>NC_039361.1:126759896-126837944 GCF_003573695.1 Papaver somniferum
AGGAAGATTCCAAAAAGATTTGAAAAGCTTAAATTTAATAATACTCCGTAGCACTTGGATCTACAAGCAAGGAGATTCGATAAAGAATGATAATAGTAAATCCCTACAATAGTGAAGATCAACTTTGAATGTTCTCTAAAAAGCGTTGAAAACTCTAAAACCCCTAAAATATCAAAAGAGCTCTGAAAAACCTAAAGAGCTCTGAAAAACTCTAAAAAGCTCTGAAAAAGATTTAAGTTAATTATATTTCGTAGCACTAGTATCTACTAGCAAGGGGATTCGTTAAAGCCAACTAAAAGTAACTTAATTCTTTATAAAGAATGATACTAACCAAATTCCCTACAATAATGAAGGTTATCTTTGAATGTTTCCTAAAAACCATAAAAACACTAAAGAGCCCTGAAAGAGCTCTGAGAAACTCTAAAAAGCTCAAGAAGACTCCAAAAAGCTTTGCAAAGCTTAAATTTAATGATACTCCGTAGCACTAGGATCTAAAAGCTAGGAGATTCGATAAAGAATGATAATAATAGATCCCTACAATAGTTAAGATCAACTTTGAATGTTATCTAAAAAGCGTTGAAAACTCTAAAAACCCTGAAAACTCTAAAAAGCCCTAAAATATCTAAAGAGCTCTGATAAATATAAAGAGCTCTGAAAAACTCTAAAAAGCTCTGAAAAAGCTTTAAGTTAATTATATTTCGTAGCACTAGTATCTACTAGCCAGGGATTTGTTAATTTCAACTGAAAGTAAATTAATTCTTTATAATGAATAATACCAACAAAATTCTCTTTGGATATTTCCTAAAAACCCTAAAAACACGAAAGAGCCTTGAAAGAGCTTTGGAAACTCTAAAAAGCTCAGGAAGACTCCAAAAAGCTTTGAAAAACTTAAATTTAATAATACTCCGTAGCACTGGGATTTACAAGCTAGGAGATTCGTTAAATAATGATAATAAAAAATCCCTACAATAGTGAAGATCAACTTTGAATGTTCTATAAAAAGCGTTGAAAACTCCAAAAAACCCTGAAAACTCTAAAGAGCCCTGAAAAATCTAAAGAGCTCTGAAAAACTCTAAAAAGATCTGAAAAAGCTTTAAGTTAATTATATTTTGTAACACTACTATCTACTAGCCAGGGGATTCGTTAAAGCCAACTAAAAGTAACTTAATTCTTTATAAAGAATGATACTAACCAAATTCCCTACAATAATGAAGGTTATCTTTGAATGTTTCCTAAAAACCTTAAAAACACTAAAGAGCCCTGAAAGAGCTCTGAGAAACTCTAAAAAGCTCAAGAAGATTCCAAAAAGCTTTGAAAAGCTTAAATTTAATGATACTCCGTAGCACTGGGATCTAAAAGCTAGGAGATTCGATAAAGAATGATAATAATAAATCCCTGCAATAGTGAAGATCAACTTTGAATGTTCTCTAAAAAGCGTTGAAAAACTCTAAAAAACCCTGAAAACTCTAAAAAGCCCTAAAATATCTAAAGAGCTCTGAAAAATCTAAAGAGCTCTGAAAAACTCTAAAAAGCTCTGAAAAAGCTTTAAGTTAATTATATTTCGTAACACTAGTATCTACTAGCCATGGGATTCGATAAAGCCAACTGAAAGTAACTTAATTCTTTATAAAGAATGATACTAACCAAATTCCCTACAATAATGAAGGTTATCTTCGTATGTTTCCTAAAAACCCTAAAAAAACTAAAGAGCCCTGAAAGAGCTCTGAGAAGGACAAAAAATCTCAGGAAGACTCCAAATAGCTTAAATTTAATAATACTCCGTAGCACTGGGATCTACAAGCTAGGAGATTCGATAAAGAATGATAATAATAAATCCCTACAATAGTGAAGATCAACTTTGAATGTTCTCTAAAAAGCGTTGAAAACTCTAAAAAACCCTAAAATATCTAAAGAGCTCTGAAAAATCGAAAGAGCTCTGAAAACTCTAAAAAGCTCTGAAAAAGCTTTAAGTTAATTAAATTTCGTAGCAGTAGTTTCTACTAGCCAGGGGATTCGTTAAAGCCAACTAAAAGTAACTTAATTCTTTATAAAGAATGATACTAACCAAATTCCCTACAATAATGAAGGTTATTTTCGAATGTTTCCTAAAAACCCTAAAAAAACTAAAGAGCCCTGAAAGAGCTCAGAGAAACTCTAAAAAGCTCAAGAAGACTCCAAAAAGCTTTGAAAAGCTTAAATTTAATGATACTCCGTAGCACTGGGATCTAAAAGCTAGGAGATTCGATAAAGAATGATAATAATAAATCTATACAATAGTGAAGATCAACTTTGAATGTTCTCTAAAAAGCGTTGAAAACTCTAAAAAACCCTGAAAACTCTAAAAATCCCTAAAATATCTAAAGAGCTCTGAAAAATCTAAAGAGCTTTGAAAAACTCTAAAAAGCTCTGAAAAAGCTGTAAGTTAATTATATTTCGTAACACTAGTATCTACTAGCCAGGGGATTCGTTAAAGCCAACTGAAAGTAACTTAATTCTTTATAATGAATGATACTAACAGAATTACTTACAATAATGAAGATTATCTTTGGATGTTTCCTAAAAACCCTAAAATCACGAAAGAGACTTGAAAGAGCTCTGGAAACTCTAAAAAGCTCAAGAAGATTCCAAAAAGCTTTCAAAAGCTTAAATCTAATAATACTCCGTAGCACTGGGATCTACAAGCTAAGAATGATAATAATAAATCCCTAAAATAGTGAAGATCAACTGTGAATGTTCTCTAAAAAGCGTTGAAAACTCTAAAAAACCCTGAAAACTCTAAAAATCCCTAAAATATCTAAAGAGCTCTGAAAAATCTAAAGAGCTCTGAAAAACTCTAAAAAGCTCTTAAAAAGCTTTAAGTTAATTATATTTCGTAGCACTAGTAGCTACTAGCCAGGGGATTCGTTAAAGCCAACTAATAGTAACTTAATTCTTTATAAAGAATGATACTAACCAAATTCCCTACAATAAAGAAGGTTATCTTTGAATGTTTCCTAAAAACCCTAAAAAAACTAAAGAGCCCTGAAAGAGCTCTGAGAAACTCAAAAAATCTCAGGAAGACTCCAAAAAGCTTTGAAAAGCTTGAATTTAATAATACTCCGTAGAACTGGGATCTAAAAGCTAGGAGATTCGATAAAGATTGATAATAATAAATCCCTACAATAGTGAAGATCAACTTTGAATGTTCTGTAAAAAGCGTTGAAAATTCTAAAAAACCCTGAAAACTCTAAAAATCCCTTAAATAACAAAAGAGCTCTGAAAAATCTAAAGAGCCCTGAAAAACTCTAAAAAGCTCTGAAAAAGCTTTAAGTTAATTATATTTCGTAGCACTAGTATCTACTAGCCAGGGATTTGTTAATTCCAACTGAAAGTAAATTAATTCTTTATAATGAATGATACCAACAAAATTCTCTTTGGATATTTCCTAAAAACCCTAAAAACACGAAAGAGCCTTGAAAGAGCTTTGGAAACTCTAAAAAGCTCAGGAAGACTCCAAAAAGCTTTGAAAAACTTAAATTTAATAATACTCCGTAGCACTGGGATTTACAAGCTAGGAGATTCGTTAAATAATGATAATAAAAAATCCCTACAATAGTGAAGATCAACTTTGAATGTTCTATAAAAAGCGTTGAAAACTCTAAAAAACCCTGAAAACTCTAAAAAGCCCTAAAATATCTAAAGAGCTCTGAAAAATCTAAAGAGCTCTGAAAAACTCTAAAAAGATCTGAAAAAGCTTTAAGTTAATTATATTTTGTAACACTAATATCTACTAGCCAGGGGATTCGTTAAAGCCAACTAATTCTTTAAAAATAATGATACTAACCAAATTCCCTACAATAATGAAGGTTATCTTTGTATGTTTCCTAAAAACCCTAAAAACACTAAAGAGCCCTGAAAAAGCTCTGAGAAACTCTAAAAAGCTCAGGAAGACTCCAAAAAGCTTTGAAAAGCTTAAATTTAATAATACTCCGTAGCATTGGGATTTACAAGCTAGGAGATTCGTTAAAGAATGATAATAATAAATCCCTACAATAGTGAAGATCAACTTTGAATGTTCTCTAAAAAGCGTTGAAAACTCTAAAAAACCCTGGAAACTATAAAAAGCCCTAAAATATCAAAAGAGCTCTGAAAAATCTAAAGTGCTCTGAAAAACTCTAAAAAGCTCTGAAAAAGCTTTAAGTTAATTATATTTCGTAGCACTAGTATCTACTAGCCAGGGGATTCGTTAAAGCCAACTATCTACTAGCCAGGGGATTCGTTAAAGCCAACTGAAAGTAACTTAGTTCTTTATAATAAATGATACTAACAAAATTCCTTACAATAATGAAGATTATCTTTGGGTATTTCCTAAAAACCCTAAAAACACGAAAGAGCCTTGAAAGAGCTTTGGAAACTCTAAAAAGCTCAGTAAGACTCCAAAAAGTTTTGAAAAGCTTAAATTTAATAATACTCCGTAGCACTGGGATTTACAAGCTAGGAGATTCGTTAAAGATTGATAATAATAAATCCCTACAATAGTGAAGATCAACTTTGAATGTTCTCTAAAAAGCGTTGAAAACTTTAAAAAAACCATGAAAACTCTAAAAAGCCCTAAAATATCAAAAGAGCTCTGAAAAATCTAAAGAGCTCTGAAAAAATATAAAAAGCTCTGAAAAAGCTTAAAGTTAATTATATTTCGAAGCACTAGTATCTACTAGCCAGGGGATTCGTTAAAGCCAACTGAAAGTAACTTAATTCTTTATAATGAATGATACTAACAAAATTCCTTACAATAATGAAGATTATCTTTGGATGTTTCCTAAAAACCCTAAAAACACGAAAGAAACTTGAAAGAGCTCTGGAAACTCTAAAAAGCTTAGGAAGATTCGAAAAAGATTTGAAAAGCTTAAATTTAATAATACTCCGTAGCACTTGGATCTACAAGCAAGGAGATTCGATAAAGAATGATAATAGTAAATCCCTACAATAGTGAAGATCAACTTTGAATGTTCTCTAAAAAGCGTTGAAAACTCTAAAAAACCCTGAAAACTCTAAAAGCCCTAAAATATCAAAAGAGCTCTGAAAAACCTAAAGAGCTCTGAAAAACTCTAAAAAGCTCTGAAAAAGCTTTAAGTTAATTATATTTCGTAGCACTAGTATCTACTAGCTAGGGGATTCGTTAAAGCCAACTAAAAGTAACTTAATTCTTTATAAAGAATGATACTAACCAAATTCCCTACAATAATGAAGGTTATCTTTGAATGTTTCCTAAAAACCTTAAAAACACTAAAGAGCCCTGAAAGAGCTCTGAGAAACTCTAAAAATCTCAAGAAGATTCCAAATAGCTTTGAAAAGCTTGAATTTAATGATACTCCGTAGCACTGGGATCTAAAAGCTAGGAGATTCGATAAAGAATGATAATAATAAATCCCTACAATAGTGAAGATCAACTTTGAATGTTCTCTAAAAAGCGTTGAAAACTCTAAAAAACCCTGAAAACTCTAAAAAGCCCTAAAATATCTAAAGAGCTCTGAAAAATCTAAAGAGCTCTGAAAAACTCTAAAAAGCTCTGAAAAAGCTTTAAGTTAATTATATTTCGTAACACTGGTATCTACTAGCCAGGGGATTCGTTAAAGCCAACTGAAAGTAACTTAATTCTTTATAAAGTATGATACTAACCAAATTCCCTACAATAATGAAGGTTATCTTCGTATGTTCCCTAAAAAAACTAAAGAGCCCTGAAAGAGCTCTGAGAAGCACAAAAAATCTCAGGAAGACTCCAAAAAGCTTAAATTTAATAATACTCCGTAGCACTGGGATCTACAAGCTAGGAGATTCGATAACGAATGATAATAATAAATCCCTACAATAGTGAAGATCAACTTTGAATGTTCTCTAAAAAGCGTTGAAAACTCAAAAAAACCCTGAAAACTCTAAAAAAACCCTAAAATATCTAAAGAGCTCTGAAAAATCGAAAGAGCTCTGAAAACTCTAAAAAGCTCTGAAAAAGCCTTAAGTTAATTATATTTCGTAGCAGTAGTATCTACTAGCCAGGGGATTCGTTAAACCCAACTAAAAGTAACTTAATTCTTTATAAAGAATGATACTAACCAAATTCCCTACAATAATGAAGGTTATCTTCGAATGTTTTCTAAAAACCCTAAAAAAACTAAAGAGCTCTGAGAAACACAAAAAATCTCAGGAAGACTCCAAAAAGCTTAAATTTAATAATATTTCGTAGGACTGGGATCTACAAGCTAGGAGATTCGATAAAGAATGATAATAATACATCCCTACAATAGTGAAGATCAACTTTGAATGTTCTCTAAAGAGCGTTGGAAACTCAAAAAAACCCTGAAAACTCTAAAAAGCCCTAAAATATCTAAAGAGCTCTGAAAAATCTAAAGAGCTCTGAAAAACTCTAAAAAGCTCTGAAAAAGCTTTAAGTTAATTATATTTCGTAGCAGTAGTATCTACTAGCCAGGGGATTCGTTAAATCCAACTGAAAGTAACTTAATTCTTTATAGTGAATGATACTAACAAAATTCCTTACAATAATGAAGATTATCTTTGGATGTTTCCTAAAAACCCTAAAAACACGAAAGAGACTTGAAAGAGCTCTGGAAACTCTAAAAAGCTCAGGAAGATTCCAAAAAGCTTTGAAAAGCTTAAATTTAATAATACTCCGTAGCACTTGGATCTACAAGCGAGGAGATTCGATAAAAAATGATAATAATAAATCCCTACAATAGTGAAGATCAACTTTGAATGTTCTCTAAAAAGCGTTGAAAACTCTAAAAAAACCCTGAAAACTCTAAAAATCCCTAAAATATCTAAAGAGCTCTGAAAAATCTAAAGAGCTTTGAAAAACTCTAAAAAGCTCTGAAAAAGCTTTAAGTTAATTATATTTCGTAGCAGTAGTATCTACTAGCCAGGGGATTCGTTAAATCCAACTGAAAGTAACTTAATTCTTTATAGTGAATGATACTAACAAAATTCCTTACAATAATGAAGATTATCTTTGGATGTTTCCTAAAAACCCTAAAAACACGAAAGAGACTTGAAAGAGCTCTGGAAACTCTAAAAAGCTCAGGAAGATTCCAAAAAGTTTTGAAAAGCTTAAATTTAATAATACTCCGTAGCACTGGGATTTACAAGCTAGGAGATTCGTTAAAGATTGATAATAATAAATCCCTACAATAGTGAAGATCAACTTTGAATGTTCTATAAAAAGCGTTGAAAACTCTAAAAAACCCTGAAAACTCTAAAAAGCCCTAAAATATCTAAAGAGCTCTGAAAAACTCTAAAAAGCTCTGAAAAGCTTTAAGTTAATTATATTTTGTAGCAGTAGTATCTACTAGCCAGGGGATCCGTTAAAGCCAACTAATAGTAACTTAATTCTTTATAAAGAATGATACTAACCAAATTCCCTACAATAATGAAGGTTATCTTTGAATGTTTCCTAAAAACCCTAAAAAAACTAAAGAGCTCTGAAAGAGCTCTGGGAAACTCAAAAAATCTCAGGAAGACTCCAAAAAGCTTTGAAAAGCTTGAATTTAATAATACTCCGTAGAACTGGGATCTAAAAGCTAGGAGATTCGATAAAGAATGATAATAATAAATCCCTACAATAGTGAAGATCAACTTTGAATCTTCTCTAAAAAGCGTTGAAAAGTCTAAAAAACCCTGAAAACTCTAAAAATCCTTAAAATATCTAAAGAGCTCTGAAAAATCTAAAGATCTTTGAAAAACTCTAAAAAGCTCTGAAAAAGCTTTAAGTTAATTATATTTCGTAACACTAGTATCTACTAGCCAGGGGATTCGTTAAAGCCAACTGAAAGTAACTTAATTCTTTATAATGAATGATACTAACAGAATTCCTTACAATAATGAAGATTATCTTTGGATGTTTCCTAAAAACCCTAAAAACACGAAAGAGACTTGAAAGAGCTCTGGAAACTCTAAAAAGCTCAGGAAAATTCCAAAAAGCTTTGAAAAGCTTAAATCTAATAATACTCCGTAAAACTGGGATCTAAAAGCTAGGAGATTCGATAAATAATGATAATAATAAATCCCTACAATAGTTAAGATCAACTTTGAATGTTATCTAAAAAGCGTTGAAAACTCTAAAAACCCTGAAAACTCTAAAAAGCCCTAAAATATCTGAAGAGCTCTGATAAATATAAAGAGCTCTGAAAAATTCTAAAACGCTCTGAAAAAGCTTTAAGTTAATTATATTTCGTAGCACAAGTATCTACTAGGCAAGGATTTGTTAAAGCCAACTGAAAGTAAATTAATTCTTTATAATGAATGATACTAACAAAATTCTCTTTGGATATTTCCTAAAAACCCTAAAAACACGAAAGAGCCTTGAAAGAGCTTTGGAAACTCTAAAAAGCTCAGGAAGACTCCAAAAAGCTTTGAAAAACTTAAATTTAATAATACTCCGTAGCACTGGGATTTACAAGCTAGGAGATTCGTTAAATAATGATAATAATAAATCACTACAATAGTGAAGATCAACTTTGAATGTTCTATAAAAAGCGTTGAAAACTCTAAAAAACCCTGAAAACTCTAAAAAGCCCTAAAATATCTAAAGAGCTCTGAAAAATCTAAGGAGCTCTGAAAAACTCTAAAAAGCTCTTAAAAAGCTTTAAGTTAATTATATTTTGTAACACTAGTATCTACTAGCCAGGGGATTCGTTAAAGCCAACTAATTCTTTAAAAAGAATGATACTAACCAAATTCCCTACAATAATGAAGGTTATCTTCGTATGTTTCCTAAAAACCCTAAAAACACTAAAGAGCCCTGAAAGAGCTCTGAGAAACTCAAAAAATCTCAGGAAGACTCCAAAAAGCTTTGAAAAGCTTGAATTTAATAATACTCCGTAGCACTGGGATCTAAAAGCTAGGAGATTCGATAAAGAATGATAATAATAGATCCCTACAATAGTTATGATCAACTTTGAATGTTCTCTAAAAAGCGTTGAAAACTCTAAAAAACCCTGAAAACTCTAAAAAGCTCTAAAATATCAAAAGAGCTCTGAAAAATCTAAAGTGCTCTGAAAAACTCAAAAAAGCTCTGAAAAAGCTTTAAGTTAATAATATATTTCGTAGCACTGGTATCTACTGGCCAGGGGATTCGTTAAAGCCAACTAAAAGTAACTTAATTCTTTATAAAGAATGATACTATCCAAATTCCCTACAATAATTAAGGTTATCTTTGAATGTTTCCTAAAAACCCTAAAAAAAACTAAAGAGCCCTGAGAAACTCAAAAAATCTCAGGAAGACTCCAAAAAGCTTTGAAAAGCTTGAATTTAATAATACTTCGTAGCACTGGGATCTACAAGCTATGAGATTCGATAAGGAATGATAATAATAAATCCCTACAATAGTGAAGATCAACTTTGAATGTTTTCTAAAAAGCGTTGAAAACTATAAAAAACCCTGAAAACTCAAAAAAGCCCTAAAATATCTAAAGAGCTCTGAAAAATCGAAAGAGCACTGAAAAACTCTAAAAAGCTCTGCAAAAGGTTTAAGTTAATTATATTACGTAGCACTAGTATATACTAGCCAGGGGATTCGTTAAAGCCAACTGAAAGTAACTTAGTTCTTTATAATGAATGATACTAACAAAATTCCTTACAATAATGAGGATTATCTTTGGATATTTCCTAAAAACCATAAAAACACGAAAGAGCCTTGAAAAAGCTCAGTAAGACTCCAAAAAGTTTTGAAAAGCTTAAATTTAATAATACTCCGTAGCACTGGGATTTACAAGCTAGGAGATTCGTTAAAGATTGATAATAATAAATCCCTACAATAGTGAAGATCAACTTTGAATGTTCTCTAAAAAGCGTTGAAAACTCTAAAAAACCCTGAAAACTCTAAAAAACCCTAAAATATCAAAAGAGCTCTGAAAAATCTAAAGAGCTCTGAAAAACAATAAAAAGCTCTGAAAAAGCTTTAAGTTAATTATATTTCGAAGCACTAGTATCAACTAACCAGGGGATTCGTTAAAGCCAACTGAAAGTAACTTAATTCTTTATAATGAATGATACTAACAAAATTCCTTACAATAATGAAGATTATCTTTGGATGTTTCCTAAAAACCCTAAAAACACGAAAGAGACTTGAAAGAGCTCTGGAAACTCTAAAAAGCTTAGGAAGATTCCAAAAAGCTTTGAAAAGCTTAAATTTAATAATACTCCGTAGCACTTGGATCTAAAAGCTAGAAGATTCGATAAAGAATGATAATAATAGATCCCTACAATAGTTAAGATCAACTTTGAATGTTCTCTAAAAAGCGTTGAAAATTCTAAAAAACCCTGAAAACCCTAAAAAGCCCCAAAATATCTAAAGAGCTCTGATAAATATAAAGAGCTCTGAAAAACTCTAAAAAGCTCTGAAAAGGCTTTAAGTGTATTATATTTCGTAGAACTAGTATCTACTAGCCAGGGATTTGTTAAAGCCAACTGAAAGTAACTTAATTCTTTATAATGAATGATACTAACAAAATTCTCTTTGGATATTTCCTAAAAACCCTAAAAACACGAAAGAGCCTTGAAAGAGCTTTGGAAATCTAAAAAGCTCAGGAAGACTCCAAAAAGGTTTGAAAAGCTTAAATTTAATAATACTCCGTAGCACTGGGATTTACAAGCTAGGAGATTCGATAAAGAATGATAATAATAGATCCCTACAATAGTTATGATCAACTTTGAATGTTCTCTAAAAAGCGTTGAAAACTCTAAAAAAACCCTGGAAACTCTAAAAAGCCCTAAAATATCTAAAGAGCTCTGATAAATATGAAGAGTTCTGAAAAACTCTAAAAAGCTCTGAAAAGGCTTTAAGTTAATTATATTTTGTAGCACTAGTATCTACTAGCCAGGGATTTGTTAAAGCCAACTGAAAGTAACTTAATTCTTTATAATGAATGATACTAACAAAATTCTCTTTGGATATTTCCTAAAAACCCTAAAAACACGAAAGAGCCTTGAAAGAGCTTTGGAAACTCTAAAAAGCTCATTAAGACTCCAAAAAGTTTTGAAAAGCTTAAATTTAATAATACTCCGTAGCACTGGGATTTACAAGATAGGAGATTCGTTAAAGAATGATAATAATAAATCCCTACAATAGTGAAGATCAACTTTGAATGTTCTATAAAAAGCGTTGAAAACTCTAAAAAACCCTGAAAACTCTAAAAAGCCCTAAAATATCAAAAGAGCTCTGAAAAATCTAAAGAGCTCTGAAAAACTCTAACAAGCTCTGAAAAACCTTTAAGTTAATTATATTTCGAAGCACTAGTATCTACTAGCCAGGGGATTCGTTAAAGCCAACTGAAAGTAACTTAATTCTTTATAATGAATGATACTAACCAAATTCCTTACAATAATGAAGATTATCTTTGGATGTTTCCTAAAAACCCTAAAAACACGAAAGAGACTTGAATGAGCTCTGGAAACTCTAAAAAGCTCAGGAAGACTCCAAAAAGCTTTGAAAAGCTTAAATTTAATAATACTCCGTAGCACTGGGATTTACAAGCTAGGAGATTCGTTAAATAATGATAATAATAAATCCCTACAATAGTGAAGATCAACTTTGAATGTTTTATAAAAAGCGTTGAAAACTCTAAAATATCCTGAAAACTCTAAAAAGCCCTAAAATATCTAAAGAGCTCTGAAAAATCTAAAGAGCTCATAAAAACTCTAAAAAGCTCTGAAAAAGCTTTAAGTTAATTATATTTTGTAGCACTAGTATCTACTAGACAGGGGATTTGTTAAAGCCAACTAATTCTTTAAAAAGAATGATACTAACCAAATTCCCTACAATAATGAAGGTTATCTTTGAATGTTTCCTAAAAACCCTAAAAACACTAAAGAGCCCTGAAAGAGCTCTGAGAAACTCTAAAAAGCTCAGGAAGACTCAAAAAAGCTTTGAAAAGCTTAAATTTAATAATACTCCTTAGAACTGGGATCTAAAAGCTAGGAGATTCGATAAAGATTGATAATAATAAATCCCTACAATAGTGAAGATCAACTTTGAATGTTCTGTAAAAAGCGTTGAAAATTCTAAAAAACCCTGAAAACTCTAAAAAGCCCTTAAATAACAAAAGAGCTCTGAAAAATCTAAAGAGCCCTGAAAAACTCTAAAAAGCTCTGAAAAAGCTTTAAGTTAATTATATTTTGTAGCACTAGTATCTACTAGCCAGGGGATTCGTAAAAGCCAACTGAAAGTAACTTAATTCTTTATAATGAATGATACTAACAAAATTCCTTACAATGATGAAGATTATCTTTGGATATTTCCTAAAAACCCTAAAAACACGAAAGAGCCTTGAAAGAGCTTTGGAAACTCTAAAAAGCTCATTAAGACTCCAAAAAGTTTTGAAAAGCTTAAATTTAATAATACTCCGTAGCACTGGGATTTACAAGATAGGAGATTCGTTAAAGAATTATAATAATAAATCCCTACAATAGTGAAGATCAACTTTGAATGTTCTAAAAAAAGCGTTGAAAACTCTAAAAAACCCTGAAAACTCTAAAAAGCCCTAAAATATCAAAAGAGCTCTGGAAAATCTAAAGAGCTCTGAAAAACTCTAACAAGCTCTGAAAAACCTTTAAGTTAATTATATTTCGAAGCACTAGTATCTACTAGCCAGGGGATTCGTTAAAGCCAACTGAAAGTAACTTAATTCTTTATAATGAATGATACTAACCAAATTCCTTACAATAATGAAGATTATCTTTGGATGTTTCCTAAAAACCCTAAAAACACGAAAGAGACTTGAATGAGCTCTGGAAACTCTAAAAATCTCAGGAAGATTCCAAAAAGCTTTGAAAAGCTTAAATTTAATAATACTCCGTAGCACTTGGATCTACAAGCTAGGAGATTCGATAAAGAATGATAATAATAAATCCCTACAATTGTGAAGATCAACTTTGAATGTTCTCTAAAAAGCGTTGAAAACTCTAAAAAACCCTGAAAACTCTAAAAAGCCCTAAAATATCAAAAGAGCTCTGAAAAACCTAAAGAGCTCTGAAAAACCCTAAAAAGCTCTGAAAAAGCTTTAAGTTAATTATATTTCGTAGCACTAGTATCTAATAGCTAGGGGATTCGTTAAAGCCAACTATCGTTAAACCCTACAATAATGAAGGTTATCTTTGAATGTTTCCTAAAAACCTTAAAAACACTAAAGAGCCCTGAAAGAGCTCTGAGAAACTCTAAAAAGCTCAAGAAGACTCCAAAAAGCTTTGAAAAGCTTAAATTTAATGATACTCCGTAGCACTGGGATCTAAAAGCTAGGAGATTCGATAAAGAATGATAATAATAAATCCCTACAATAGTGAAGATCAACTTTGAATGTTCTCTAAAAAGCGTTGAAAACTCTAAAAAAACCCTGAAAACTCTAAAAAGCACTAAAATATCTAAAGAGCTCTGAAAAATCTAAAGAGCTCTGAAAAACTCTAAAAAACTCTGAAAAAGATTTAAGTTAATTATATTTCGTAACACTAGTATCTACTAGCCAGGGGATTCGTTAAAGCCAACTGAAAGTAACTTATTTCTTTATAAAGAATGATACTAACCAAATTCCCTACAATAATGAAGGTTATCTTCGTATGTTTCCTAAAAACCCTAAAAAAACTAAAGAGCCCAGAAAGAGCTCTGAGAAGCACAAAAAATCTCAGGAAGACTCCAAAAAGCTTAAATTTAATAATATTCCATAGCACTGGGATCTACAAGCTAGGAGATTCGATAAAGAATGATAATAATAAATCCCTACAATAGTGAAGATCAACTTTGAATGTTCTCTAAAACGCGTTGGAAACTCAAAAAAACCCTGAAAACTCTAAAAAGCCCTAAAATATCTAAAGAGCTCTGAAAAATCTAAAGAGCTCTGAAAAACTCTAAAAAGCTCTGAAAAAGCTTTAAGTTAATTATATTTCGTAGCAGTAGTATCTACTAGCCAGGGGATTCGTTAAATCCAACTGAAAGTAACTTAATTCTTTATAATGAATGACACTAACAAAATTCCTTACAATAATGAAGATTATCTTTGGATGTTTCCTAAAAACCCTAAAAACACGAAAGAGACTTGAAAGATCTCTGGAAACTCTAAAAATCTCAGGAAGATTCCAAAAAGCTTTGAAAAGCTTAAATTTAATAATACTCTGTAGTACTTGGATCTACAAGCTAGGAGATTCGATAAAGAATGATAATAATAAATCCCTACAATAGTGAAGATCAACTTTGAATGTTCTCTAAAAAGCGTTGAAAACTCTAAAAAACCCTGAAAACTCTAAAAAGCCCTAAAATATCAAAAGAGCTCTGAAAAACCTAAAGAGCTCTGAAAAACCCTAAAAAGCTCTGAAAAAGCTTTAAGTTAATTATATTTCATAGCACTAGTATCTAATAGCTAGGGGATTCGTTAAAGCCAACTATCGTTAAACCCTACAATAATGAAGGTTATCTTTGAATGTTTCCTAAAAACCTTAAAAACACTAAAGAGCCCTGAAAGAGCTCTGAGAAACTCTAAAAAGCTAAAGAAGACTCCAAAAAGCTTTGAAAAGCTTAAATTTAATGATACTCCGTAGCACTGGGATCTAAAAGCTAGGAGATTCGATAAAGAATGATAATAATAAATCCCTACAATAGTGAAGATCAACTTTGAATGTTCTCTAAAAAGCGTTGAAAACTCTAAAAAACCCTGAAAACTCTAAAAAGCCCTAAAATATCTAAAGAGCTCTGAAAAATATAAAGAGCTCTGAAAAACTCTAAAAAACTTTGAAAAAGCTTTAAGTTAATTATATTTCGTAACACTAGTATCTACTAGCCAGGGGATTCGTTAAAGCCAACTGAAAGTAACTTAATTCTTTATAATGAATGATACTAACAAAATTCCTTACAATAATGAAGATTATCTTTGTATTTTTCCTAAAAACCCTAAAAACACGAAAGAGACTTGAAAGAGCTCTGGAAACTCTAAAAAGCTTAGGAAGATTCCAAAAAGCTTTGAAAAACTTAAATTTAATAATACTCCGTAGCACTTGGATCTAAAAGCTAGAAGATTCGATAAAGAATGATAATAATAGATCCCTACAATTGTTAAAAAGCTCAGGAAGACTCCAAAAAGCTTTGAAAAGCTTAAATTTAATAATACTCCGTAGCACTGGGATTTACAAGCTAGGAGATTCGTTAAATAATGATAATAATAAATCCCTACAATAGTGAAGATCAACTTTGAATGTTCTATAAAAAGCGTTGAAAACTCTAAAAAACCCTGAAAACTCTCAAAAGCCCTAAAATATCTAAAGAGCTCTGAAAAATCTAAAGAGCTCTGAAAAACTCTAAAAAGCTCTGAAAAAGCTTTAAGTTAATTATATTTTAAAGCACTAGTATCTACTAGCCAGGGGATTCGTTAAAGCCAACTAATTCTGTAAAAAGAATGATACGATCCAAATTCCCTACAATAATGAAGGTTATCTTAGTATGTTTCGTAGAAACCCTAAAAACACTAAAGAGCGCTGAAAGAGCTCTTAGAAACTCTAAAAAGCTCAGGAAGACTCCAAAAATCTTTGAAAAGCTTAAATTTAATAATACTCTGTAGAACTGGGATCTAAAAGCTAGGAGATTCGATAAAGAATGATAATAATAAATCCCTACAATAGTGAAGGTCAACTTTGAATGTTCTCTAAAAAGCGTTGAAAACTCTAGAAAACCCTGAAAACTCTAAAAAGCCCTAAAATATCAAAAGAGCTCTGAAAAATCTAAAGAGCTCTGAAAAACTCTAAAAAGCTCTGAAAAAGCTTTAAGTTAATTATATTTCGTAGCACTAGGATCTACTAGCCAGGGGATTCGTTAAAGCCAACTGAAAGTAACTTAATTCTTTATAATGAATGATACTAACAAAATTCCTTACAATAATGAAGATTATCTTTGGATATTTCCTAAAAACCCTAAAAACACGAAAGAGCCTTGAAAGAGCTTTGGAAACTCTAAAAAGCTCAGTAAGACTCCAAAAAGTTTTGAAAAGCTTAAATTTAATAATACTCCGTAGCACTGGGATTTACAAGCTAGGAGATTCGTTAAATAATGATAATAATAAATCCTTACAATAGTGAAGATCAACTTTGAATGTTCTCTAAAAAGCGTTGAAAACTCTAAAAAACCCTGAAAACTCTAAAAAGCCCTAAAATATCAAAAGAGCTCTGAAAACTCTAAAAAGCTCTGAAAAAGATTTAAGTTAATTATATTTCGAAGCACTAGTATCTACTAGCCAGGGGATTCGTTAAAGCCAACTGAAAGTAACTTAATTCTTATAATGAATGATACTAACAAAATTCCTTACAATAATGAAGATTATCTTTGGATGTTTCCTAAAAACCCTAAAACCACGAAAGAGACTTGAAAGAGCTCTGGAAACTCTAAAAAGATCAGGAAGATTCCAAAAAGCTTTGAAAATCTTAAATCTAATAATACTCCGTAGCACTGGGATCTACAAGCTAGGAGATTCGATAAAGAATGATAATAATAAATCTCTACAATAGTGAAGATCAACTGTGAATGTTCTCTAAAAAGCGTTGAAAACTCTAAAAAAACCCTGAAAACTCTAAAAATCCCTAAAATATCTAAAGAGCTCTGAAAAATCTAAAGAGCTCTGAAAAATCTAAAGAGCTCTGAAAAACTCTAAAAAGCTCTTGAAAAGCTTTAAGTTAATTATATTTCGTAGCACTAGTATCTACTAGCCAGGGGATTCGTTAAAGCCAACTAATAGTAACTTAATTCTTTATAAAGAATGATACTAACCAAATTCTCTACAATAATGAAGGTTATCTTTGAATGTTTCCTAAAAACCCTAAAAAAACTAAAGAGCCCTGAAAGAGCTATGCGAAACTCAAAAAATCTCAGGAAGACTCCAAAAAGCTTTGAAAAGCTTGAGTTTAATAATAGTCCGTAGCACTGGGATCTAAAAGTTAAGAGATTCAATAAAGAATGATAATAATAGATCCCTACAATAGTTAAGATCAACTTTGAATGTTCTCTAAAAAGCGTTGAAAACTCTAAAAAACCCTGAAAACTCTAAAAAGCCCTAAAATATCTAAAGAGCTCTGATAAATATAAAGAGCTCTGAAAAGGCTTTAAGTTAATTATATTTCGTAGCACTAGTATCTACTAGCCAGGGATTTGTTAAAGCCAACTGAAAGTAAGTTAATTCTTTATAATGAATGATACTAACAAAATTCTCTTTGGATATTTCCTAAAAACCCTAAAAACACGAAAGAGCCTTGAAAGAGCTTTGGAAACTCTAAAAAGCTCAGGAAGACACCAAAAAGCTTTGAAAAGATTAAATTTAATAATACTCCGTAGCACTGGAATTTACAAGCTAGGAGATTCGTTAAATAATGATAATAATAAATCCCTACAATAGTGAAGATCAACTTTGAATGTTCTATAAAAAGCGTTGAAAACTCTAAAAAACCCTGAAAACTCTCAAAAGCCCTAAAATATCTAAAGAGCTCTGAAAAATCTAAAGAGCTCTAAAAAACTCTAAAAAGCTCTGAAAAAGCTTTAAGTTAATTATATTTTGTAGCACTAGTATCTACTAGCCAGGGGATTCGTTAAAGCCAACTAATTCTGTAAAAAGAATGAAACTAACCAAATTCCCTACAATAATGAAGGTTATCTTTGAATGTTTCCTAAAAACCCTAAAAACACTAAAGAGCCCTGAAAGAGCTCTGAGAAACTCTAAAAAGCTCAGGAAGACTCCAAAAAGCTTTGAAAAGCTTAAATTTTATAATACTCCGTAGAACTGGGATCTAAAAGCTAGGAGATTCGATAAAGAATAATAATAATAAATCCCTACAATAGTGAAGATCAACTTTGAATGTTCTCTAAAAAGCGTTGAAAACTCTAAAAAACCCTGAAACTCTAAAAACCCCTAAAATATCAAAAGAGATCTGAAAAATCTAAAGAGCTCTGAAAAACTCTAAAAAGCTCTGAAAAAGCTTTAAGTTAATTATATTTCGTAGCACTAGTATCTAATATCCAGGGGATTCTTTAAAGCCAACAGAAAGTAACTTAATTCTTTATAATGAATGATACTAACAAAATTCCTTACAATAATGAAGATTATATTTGGATATTTCCTAAAAACCCTAAAAACACGAAAGAGCCTTGAAAGAGCTTTGGAAACTCTAAAAAGCTCAGTAAGACTCCAAAAAGTTTTGAAAAGCTTAAATTTAATAATACTCCGTAGCACTGGGATTTACAAGCTAGGAGATTCGTTAAAGAATGATAATATTAAATCCCTACAATAGTGAAGATCAATTTTAAATGTTCTCTAAAAAGCGTTGAGAACTCTAAAAAACCCTGAAAACTCTAAAAAGCCCTAAAATATCAAAAGAGCTCTGAAAAATCTAAAGAGCTCTGAAAAACTATAAAAAGCTCTGAAAAAGCTTTAAGTTAATTATATTTCGAAGCACTAGTATCTACTAGCCAGGGGATTCGTTAAAGCCAACTGAAAGTAACTTAATTCTTTATAATGAATGATACTAACCAAATTCCTTACAATAATGAAGATTATCTTTGGATGTTTCTTAAAAACCCTAAAAACACGAAAGAGACTTGAAAGAGCTCTGGAAACTCTAAAAAGCTCAGGAAGATTCCAAAAAGCTTTGAAAAGTTTAAATTTAATAATACTCTGTAGCACTTGGATCTACAAGCTAGAAGATTCGATAAAGAATGAGAATAATAAATCCCTACAATAGTGAAGATCAACTTTGAATATTCTCTAAAAAGCGTTGAAAACTCTAAAAAACCCTGAAAACTCCCTAAAATATCTAAAGAGCTCTGAAAAACTCTAAAAAGCTCTGAAAAAGCTTTAAGTTAATTATATTTCGTAGCACTAGTATCTACTAGCCAGGGGATTCGTTAAAGCCAACTAAAAGTAAATTAATTCTCTATAAAGAATGATACTAACCAAATCCCCTACAATAATGAAGGTTATCTTTGAATGTTTCCTAAAAACCTTAAAAACACTAAAGAGCCCTGAAAGAGCTCTGAGAAACTCTAAAAACCTCAAGAAGACTCCAAAAAGCTTAAATTTAATGATACTCCGTAGCACTGGGATCTAAAAGCTAGGAGATTCGATAAAGAATGATAATAATAAATCCCTACAATAGCGAAGATCAACTTTGAATGTTCTCTAAAAAGCGTTGAAAACTCTAAAAAACCCTGAAAACTCTAAAAAGCCCTAAAATATCTAAAGAGCTCTGAAAAATCTAAAGAGCTTTGATAAACTCTAAAAAGCTCTGGAAAAGCTTTAAGTTAATTATATTTCGTAACACTAGTATCTACTAGCCAGGGGATTCGTTAAAGCCAACTGAAAGTAACTTAATTCTTTATAATGAATGATACTAACAAAATTCCTTACAATAATGAAGATTATCTTTGAATGTTTCCTGAAAACCCTAAAAACACGAAAGAGCCTTGAAAGAGCTTTGGAAACTCTAAAAAGCTCAGTAAGACTCCAAAAAGTTTTGAAAAGCTTAAATTTAATAATACTCCGTAGCACTGGGATTTACAAGCTAGGAGATTCGTTAAAGAATGATAATATTAAATCCCTACAATATTGAAGATCAACTTTAAATGTTCTCTAAAAAGCGTTGAGAACTCTAAAAAACCCTGAAAACTCTAAAAAGCCCTAAAATATCAAAAGATCTCTGAAAAATCTAAAGAGCTCTGAAAAACTATAAAAAGCTCTGAAAAAGCTTTAAGTTAATTATATTTCGTAACACTAGTATCTACTAGCCAGGGGATTCGTTAAAGCCAACTAATTCTGTTAAAAGAATGATACTAACCAAATTTCCTACAATAATGAAGATGGTGTGACTATCTCAGAGCCTATTCAGCTTCGTGACCATGTGGTTTCTTATTATGAGTCGAAGTTCAATGGTGTGGAGCTTCCTATTGAGGATAATCTCTTTGATTATGAGCATGAGTCCATTTCTTTGACTGAAAGGCAGATGTTGGATGCCATTCCTTCTTTGGATGAAATTAAATCAGCAGTTTTTGATTTAGGTGCGGATAGTGCCCCGGGTCCGGATGGTTTCTCAGGGTGTTTTTATAGACATTGTTGGGATATAATTCAGCATGATCTTCATTCGGCTATTGTTTATGCTTGGACTTCTAAGTCCATTCCGAAGGGTTCGAATTCTAGCCTAATTATTTTGATTGCTAAGGTTAGAGGTGCGGATAGCTTGAGGAAATATAGACCTATCGGTCTAAGCAATTTCTTCTTCAAGATTTTCACTAAAATTCTGGCTACTAGACTTGGTCGGGTGTTGGATAAGTTAGTGTCAGAGGAGCAGGTGGCTTTTATGAAAGGTAGGAATATTCTTGAGAATATTAGTTTGGCTTCTGAGATGGTGAATGAGCTGCACATCAAAAGGAAGGATGGTAATTTGGGCCTGAAGCTTGATATTTCTCAAGCTTTTGATACTGTTAATTGGTATTTCATTATGGAGGTGTTTAAAAGATATGGTTTTTCTGAGGATTGGTGTTTGTGGATTCAGAAAATTCTGGAGTCAGCGCGCATATCTATTCTTCTCAATGGTAGCCCGGAAGGTTTTTTCAAAACTAATAGAGGGTTGCGTCAGGAAGATCCTCTTTCGCCTCTTATTTTTGTTTTGATTGAGGATGTTCTTAGTAGAAACATCACAAAACTATTTCAAAACAAGGATATGTCTCACCTGGTTGGGCGTAATGGTATTGCTCCAACTCATTTATTCTTTGCTGATGATATTATGATTTTTTGCAAGGGAAATATGAAGAGCTTGAGAAGTTTGGTGAAGTTGCTAGATTCTTATCAGAAAGCTTCAGGTCAGCGTGTTTGTAGAGAGAAGAGCAAAATTTACTTTGGTGGTGGCTCTTTGAGTAGACGTCATACCATTGCTGCTTTTCTAGGGATGGAAGTTACGCATTTTCCTGATCGTTATTTGGGGGTGAAAGTTATGCCTGGTGCGGTGAGATATCATCATATTAGCAATGTGGTGGATAAGCTTAAAGAGCAACTTTCGGTTCTGAAAGGTAAGATGCTTTCTTTTCAAGACAGAGTTGTTCTAGTTAAAAATGTTCTTTCGAGTTATTCCATTCATAATATGTCTGTGTATAAGTGGCCGGTGAAATTCATTCAACAAAGTGAGCGTGTGATCCGTAATTTCCTTTGGTCGGGTGATTCAAATCTTTCAAGAGCTTTTGTGGTTGGTTTTGATAAACTGTGCAGTCCTGTGGAGGAGGGTGGTCTTGGAATCACTAGTTTAAAAACTATGAACAAGGCTTTGCTTATGAAGCTTTGGTGGTCTATTAAATCTTCTTCTAAGAAGTGGGATCGTTTTTTGGAGTCTAAATTCACTTGCAGGGATGGGCGTCTCAAGATGGCTGGTGTAAAATCTTCTATTCTTCCTGGAATTCGTTGGGTTCATAAGGAAGTTGTGAATAATACAAAATGGATCATTGGAGATGGTAGGAATACGTCTCTTTTCTATGATGTGTGGTATGGAAGTGAGACTTTGGCAAGTGTTCTTAATCGTTCATACTTGGACAGATCAGGTCGGGTTTGTGATATTATTTCACATGGTAATTGGCTGTTGCAAGGAGTTCACTTGCAAGATCTTGTAAGTGTTGGTGTGGTTATGGAGAATTTGCCAACGATTTGTAGTGGGAGGGACAAAAGGATTTGGATGCCTGATATGAAGGGTGTGTTTTCAGTTAGGTCAGCTAGAAAATTGATTAGAAAGAAGTTCCCTACTATGAAAGAAGCTTCTTTATTGTGGAGGAAAGTTGTGCATCCTTCTTTGGCGGCTCAGAATTGGAAGTTTGTTCGGGGAGCGTGTGCAACTCTTGATAAAGTTCGCAGCAGGTTTAAGATTCAATTGGCTTCTAGGTGCAGCGTTTGTCAAATTGAAGAGGAGACACTTCAGCACGTCCTCTGGAGCTGTAGTTTTGCGCAAAAAGCTTGGAACTGGATAGCAGGTATTTTCAATATAAAACCTTATTATGATTTGATCACGTCTTATAATGGAGCTAGGCTTCATAGTGGCATTGTTAGAGATTTGTGGCTGGTAGCAAATTTGGTTGTGCGATCTGAACTTTGGTTCACTAGAAATAAGAAGGTATATGAGAAGAAAGTTCCTTGCTGGTCTTTTTTCCAAAAACGAGTGTTCAATTTGATGCATGAATACTCAGTTAGAATGAAGAGTTTTATGTTCAATACGGTAGCAAATTTGAGAATATTGGATTTCTTTCGTGTTAAGCATAGGAAAGTGAATATTTCAGATCCAAAGGAGTGTTATTGGACGCCTCCTAATAACAATGAATTGCTGTTGTGTACTGATGGTGCCTCAAGTGGAAACCCGGGAGTGGCAGGGGCTGGTGTTGTGGCTAGAAATGCGAGTTCGGAAGTGGTAGGGGCTATGTGTATTGGCTTAGGAATTGCGACTAACTATATGGCTGAGTTATATGGTATTATTGTTGGTCTTGAATGGGCAATTCAATGGGGTTATGATCGGTTGTTGATTAGATCAGACTCTTCTTCGGTGCTGAAGGCTTTGGAGGAGGATAATGTTCCATGGTTTGCTACACAAAGATGGATGAATGCTAAGGGTTTATATGGTGCTATTCGGTTTGAACACACTTTTCGTGAAGCAAATTTTGTTGCGGATGGAATGGCTAAGCGTGGTTGTTTGTTAGAAGAAGGAGTAGGTATTCACTTTGAGGGAAGACCAGATTTCTTAAGTTCAATTGAGTTTCCAAATGTAATTTATTATCGTTTTAAATAGTTTGCGTGAGTTTTTGGGGTTTCTCTGACCTCTTTTCTCCTAAACTATCTTGTAAATATCGTTTCTTGCAATATAATTTTTTGACTTATCAAAAAAAATCCCTACAATAATGAAGGTTATCTTTGGATATTTCCTAAAAACCCTAAAAACATGAAAGAGCCTTGAAAGAGCTTTGGAAACTCTAAAAAGCTCAGTAAGACTCCAAAAAGTTTTGAAAAGCTTAAATTTAATAATACTCCGTAGCACTGAGATTTACAAGCTAGGAGATTCGTTAAAGAATGATAATAATAAATCCCTACAATAGTGAAGATCAACTTTAAATGTTCTCTAAAAAGCGTTGAAAACTCTAAAAAACCCTGAAAACTCTAAAAAGCCCTAAAATATCAAAAGAGCTCTGAAAAATCTAAAGAGCTCTGAAAAACTCTAAAAAGCTCTGAAAAAGCTTTAAGTTAATTATATTTCGTAGCACTAGTATCTACTAGCCAGGGGATTCGTTAAAGCCAACTAAAAGTAAATTAATTCTCTATAAAGAATGATACTAACCAAATTCCATACAATAATGAAGGTTATCTTTAAATGTTTCCTAAAAAAAATAAAAACACTAAAGAGCCCTGAAAGAGCTCTGAGAAAATCTAAAAAGCTCAAGAAGACTCCAAAAAGCTTTGCATAGCTTAAATTTAATAATACTCCGTATAACTGGGATCTAAAAGCTAGGAGATTCGATAAAGAATGATAATAATAAATCCCTACAATAGTGAAGATCAACTTTGAATGTTCTCTAAAAAGCGTTGAAAACTCTAAAAAACCCTGAAAACTCTAAAAAGCCCTAAAATATCTAAAGAGCTCTGAAAATTCTAAAGAGCTCTGAAAAACTCTAAAAAGCTCTGAAAAACCTTTAGGTTAATTATATTTCGTAACACTAGTATCTACTAGCCAGGGGATTCGTTAAAGCCAACTAAAAGTAACTTAATTCTTTATAAAGAATGATACTAACCAAATTCCCTACAATAATGAAGGTTATCTTTGAATGTTTCCTAAAAACCTGAAAAACACAAAAGAGCCCTGAAAGAGCTCTGAGAAACTCTAAAAAGCTCAAGAAGACTCCAAAAAGCTTTGCAAAGCTTAAATTTAATGATACTCCGTAGCACTGGGATCTAAAAGCTAGGAGATTCGATAAAGAATGATAATAATAAATCCCTACAATAGTGAAGATCAACTTTGAATGTTCTCTAAAAAGCGTTGAAAACTCTAAAAAGCCCTAAAATATCTAAAGAGCTCTGAAAAATCTAAAGAGCTCTGAAAAACTCTAAAAAGCTCTGAAAAACCTTTAAGTTAATTATATTTCGTAACACTAGTATCTAGTAGCCAAGGGATTCGTTAAAGCCAACTGAAAGTAACTTAATTCTTTATAATGAATATTACTAACAAAATTCCTTACAATAATGAAGATTATCTTTGGATGTTTCCTAAGAACCCTAAAAACACGAAAGAGCCTTGAAAGAGCTCTGGGAAACTCTAAAAAGCTCAGTAAGACTCCAAAAAGTTTTGAAAAGCTTAAATTTAATAATACTCCGTAGCACTGGGATCTACAAGCTAGGAGATTCGTTAAAGAATGATAATAATAAATCCCTACAATAGTGAAGATCAACTTTGAATGTTCTCTAAAAAGCGTTGAAAACAATAGAAAACCCTGAAAACTCGAAAAAGCCCTAAAATATCAAAAGAGCTATGAAAATTCTAAAGAGCTCTGAAAAAGCTTTAAGTTAATTGTATTTCGAAGCACTAGTATCTACTAGCCAGGGGATTCGTTAAAGCCAACTGAAAGTAACTTAATTCTTTGTAATGAATGATACCAACAAAATTCCTTACAATAATGAAGATTATCTTTGGATGTTTTCTAAAAACCCTAAAAACACGAAAGAGACTTGAATGAGCTCTGGAAACTCTAAAAGCTCAGGAAGATTCCAAAAAGCTTTGAAAAGCTTAAATTTAATAATACTCCGTAGCACTGGGATCTACAAGCTAGGAGATTCAATAAAGAATGATAATAATAAATCCCTACAATAGTGAAGATCAACTTTGAATGTTCTCTAAAAAGCGTTGAAAACTCTAAAAAGCCCTAAAATATCTAAAGAGCTCTGAAAAATCTAAAGAGCTTTGATAAACTCTAAAAAGCTCTGAAAAAGCTTTAAGTTAATTATATTTCGTAACACTAGTATCTACTAGCCAGGGTATTCGTTAAAGCCAACTGAAAGTAACTTAATTCTTTATAATGAATGATACTAACAAAATTCCTTAAAATATTGAAGATTATCTTTGGATATTTCCTAAAAACCCTAAAAACACGAAAGAGCCTTGAAAGAGCTCTGGGAAACTCTAAAAAGCTCAGTAAGACTCCAAAAAGTTTTGAAAAGCTTAAATTTAATAATACTCCGTAGCACTGGGATCTAAAAACTAGGAGATTCGTTAAAGAATGATAATAATAAATCCCTACAATAGTGAAGATCAACTTTGAATGTTCTCTAAAAAGCGTTGAAAACAATAAAAAACCCTGAAAACTCGAAAAAGCCCTAAAATATCAAAAGAGCTCTGAAAATTCTAAAGAGCTCTGAAAAAGCTTTAAGTTAATTATATTTCGAAGCGCTAGTATCTACTAGCCAGGGGATTCGTTAAAGCCAACTGAAAGTAACTTAATTCTTTGTAATGAATGATACCAACAAAATTCCTTACAATAATGAAGATTATCTTTGGATGTTTCCTAAAAACCCTAAAAACACGAAAGAGACTTGAATGAGCTCTGGAAACTCTAAAAGCTCAGGAAGATTCCAAAAAGCTTTGAAAAGCTTAAATTTAATAATACTCCGTAGCACTTGGATCTACAAGCTAGGAGATTCGATAAAGAATGATAATAATAAATCCCTACAATAGTGAAGATCAACTTTGAATGTTCTCTAAAAAGCGTTGAAAACTCTAAAAAACCCTGAAAACTCTAAAAAGCCCTAAAATATCTAAAGAGCTCTGAAAATTCTAAAGAGCTCTGAAAAACTCTAAAAAGCTCTGAAAAACCTTTAGGTTAATTATATTTCGTAACACTAGTATCTACTAGCCAGGGGATTCGTTAAAGCCAACTAAAAGTAACTTAATTCTTTATAAAGAATGATACTAACCAAATTCCCTACAATAATGAAGGTTATCTTTGAATGTTTCCTAAAAAGCTTAAAAACACTGAAGAGCCCTGAAAGAGCTCTGAGAAACTCTAAAAAGCTCAAGAAGACTCCAAAAAGCTTTGCAAAGCTTAAATTTAATGATACTCCGTAGCACTGGGATCTAAAAGCTAGGAGATTCGATAAAGAATGATAATAATAAATCCCTACAATAGTGAAGATCAACTTTGAATGTTCTCTAAAAAGCGTTGAAAACTCTAAAAAACCCTGAAAACTCTAAAAAGCCCTAAAATATCTAAAGAGCTCTGAAAAATCTAAAGAGCTCTGAAAAACTCTAAAAAGCTCTGAAAAACCTTTAAGTTAATTATATTTCGTAACACTAGTATCTAGTAGCCAGGGGATTCGTTAAAGCCAACTGAAAGTAACTTAATTCTTTATAATGAATATTACTAACAAAATTCCTTACAATAATGAAGATTATCTTTGGATGTTTCCTAAGAACCCTAAAAACACGAAAGAGCCTTGAAAGAGCTCTGGGAAACTCTAAAAAGCTCAGTAAGACTCCAAAAAGTTTTGAAAAGCTTAAATTTAATAATACTCCGTAGCACTGGGATCTACAAGCTAGGAGATTCGTTAAAGAATGATAATAATAAATCCCTACAATAGCGAAGATCAACTTTGAATGTTCTCTAAAAAGCGTTGAAAACAATAAAAAACCCTGAAAACTCGAAAAAGCCCTAAAATATCAAAACTCTGAAAATTCTAAAGAGCTCTGAAAAAGCTTTAAGTTAATTATATTTCGAAGCACTAGTATCTACTAGCCAGGGGATTCGTTAAAGCCAACTGAAAGTAACTTAATTCTTTGTAATGAATGATACCAACAAAATTCCTTACAATAATGAAGATTATCTTTGGATATTTCCTAAAAACCCTAAAACACGAAAGAGCCTTGAAAGGGCTCTGGGAAACTCTAAAAAGCTCAATAAGACTCCAAAAAGTTTTGAAAAGCTTAAATTTAATAATACTCCGTAGCACTGGGATCTAAAAACTAGGAGATTCGTTAAAGAATGATAATAATAAATCCCTACAATAGTGAAGATCAACTTTGAATGTTCTCTAAAAAGCGTTGAAAACAATAAAAAACCCTGAAAACTCGAAAAAGCCCTAAAATATCAAAAGAGCTCTTGAAATTTTAAAGAGCTCTGAAAAAGCTTTAAGTTAATTATATTTCGAAGCACTAGTATCTACTAGCCAGGGGATTCGTTAAAGCCAACTGAAAGTAACTTAATTCTTTGTAATGAATGATACCAACAAAATTCCTTACAATAATGAAGATTATCTTTGGATGTTTCCTAAAAACCCTAAAAACACGAAAGAGACTTTAATGAGCTCTGGAAACTCTAAAAGCTCAGGAAGATTCCAAAAAGCTTTGAAAAGCTTAAATTTAATAATACTCCGTAGCACTTGGATCTACAAGCTAGGAGATTCGATAAAGAATGATAATAATAAATCCCTACAATAGTGAAGATCAACTTTGAATGTTCTCTAAAAAGCGTTGAAAACTCTAAAAAACCCTGAAAACTCTAAAAAGCCCTAAAATATCTAAAGAGCTCTGAAAAATCTAAAGAGCTCTGAAAAACTCTAAAAAGCTCTGAAAAAGCTTTAAGTTAATTATTTTTCGTAGCACTAGTATCTACTAACCAGGGGATTCGTTAAAGCCAACTAAAAGTAAATTAATTCTTTATAAAGAATGATACTAACCAAATTCCCTACAATAATGAAGGTTATCTTTGAATGTTTCCTAAAAACCATAAAAACACTAAAGAGCCCTGAAAGAGCTCTGAGAAACTCTAAAAAGCTCAAGAAGACTCCAAAAAGCTTTGCAAAGCTTAAATTTAATAATACTCCATATAACTGGGATCTAAAAGCTAGGAGATTCGATAAAGAATGATAATAATAAATCCCTACAATAGTGAAGATCAACTTTGAATGTTCTCTAAAAAGCGTTGAAAACTCTAAAAAACCCTGAAAACTCTAAAAAGCCCTAAAATATCTAAAGAGCTCTGAAAAATCTAAAGAGCTCTGAAAAACTCTACAAAGCTCTGAAAAACCTTTAAGTTAATTATATTTCGTAACACTAGTATCTAGTAGCCAGGGGATTCGTTAAAGCCAACTGAAAGTAACTTAATTCTTTATAATGAATATTACTAACAAAATTCCTTACAATAATGAAGATTATCTTTGGATGTTTCCTAAGAACCCTAAAAACACGAAAGAGCCCTGAAAGAGCTCTGAGAAACTCTAAAAAGCTCAAGAAGACTCCAAAAAGCTTTGCAAAGCTTAAATTTAATAATACTCCATATAACTGGGATCTAAAAGCTAGGAGATTCGATAAAGAATGATAATAATAAATCCCTACAATAGTGAAGATCAACTTTGAATGTTCTCTAAAAAGCGTTGAAAACTCTAAAAAACCCTGAAAACTCTAAAAAGCCCTAAAATATCTAAAGAGCTCTGAAAATTCTAAAGAGCTCTGAAAAACTCTAAAAAGCTCTGAAAAACCTTTAGGTTAATTATATTTCGTAACACTAGTATCTACTAGCCAGGGGATTCGTTAAAGCCAACTAAAAGTAACTTAATTCTTTATAAAGAATGATACTAACCAAATTCCCTACAATAATGAAGGTTATCTTTGAATGTTTCCTAAAAAGCTTAAAAACACTAAAGAGCCCTGAAAGAGCTCTGAGAAACTCTAAAAAGCTCAAGAAGACTCCAAAAAGCTTTGCAAAGCTTAAATTTAATGATACTCCGTAGCACTGGGATCTAAAAGCTAGGAGATTCGATAAAGAATGATAATAATAAATCCCTACAATAGTGAAGATCAACTTTGAATGTTCTCTAAAAAGCGTTGAAAACTCTAAAAAACCCTGAAAACTCTAAAGAGCTCTGAAAAACTCTAAAAAGCTCTGAAAAACCTTTAAATTAATTATATTTCGTAACAGTAGTATCTAGTAGCCAGGGGATTCGTTAAAGCCAACTGAAAGTAACTTAATTCTTTATAATGAATATTACTAACAAAATTCCTTACAATAATGAAGATTATCTTTGGATGTTTCCTAAGAACCCTAAAAACACGAAAGAGCCTTGAAAGAGCTCTGGGAAACTCTAAAAAGCTCAGTAAGACTCCAAAAAGTTTTGAAAAGCTTAAATTTAATAATACTCCGTAGCACTGGGATCTACAAGCTAGGAGATTCGTTAAAGAATGATAATAATAAATCCCTACAATAGTGAAGATCAACTTTGAATGTTCTCTAAAAAGCGTTGAAAACAATAAAAAACCCTGAAAACTCGAAAAAGCCCTAAAATATCAAAAGAGCTCTGAAAATTCTAAAGAGCTCTGAAAAAGCTTTAAGTTAATTATATTTCGAAGCACTAGTATCTACTAGCCAGGGGATTCGTTAAAGCCAACTGAAAGTAACTTAATTCTTTGTAATGAATGATACCAACAAAATTCCTTACAATAATGAAGATTATCTTTGGATGTTTCCTAAAAACCCTAAAAACACGAAAGAGACTTGAATGAGCTCTGGAAACTCTAAAAGCTCAGGAAGATTCCAAAAAGCTTTGAAAAGCTTAAATTTAATAATACTCCGTAGCACTGGGATCTACAAGCTAGGAGATTCAATAAAGAATGATAATAATAAATCCCTACAATAGTGAAGATCAACTTTGAATGTTCTCTAAAAAGCGTTGAAAACTCTAAAAAGCCCTAAAATATCTAAAGAGCTCTGAAAAATCTAAAGAGCTTTGATAAACTCTAAAAAGCTCTGAAAAAGCTTTAAGTTAATTATATTTCGTAACACTAGTATCTACTAGCCAGGGTATTCGTTAAAGCCAACTGAAAGTAACTTAATTCTTTATAATGAATGATACTAACAAAATTCCTTAAAATATTGAAGATTATCTTTGGATATTTCCTAAAAACCCTAAAAACACGAAAGAGCCTTGAAAGAGCTCTGGGAAACTCTAAAAAGCTCAGTAAGACTCCAAAAAGTTTTGAAAAGCTTAAATTTAATAATACTCCGTAGCACTGGGATCTAAAAACTAGGAGATTCGTTAAAGAATGATAATAATAAATCCCTACAATAGTGAAGATCAACTTTGAATGTTCTCTAAAAAGCGTTGAAAACAATAAAAAACCCTGAAAACTCGAAAAAGCCCTAAAATATCAAAAGAGCTCTGAAAATTCTAAAGAGCTCTGAAAAAGCTTTAAGTTAATTATATTTCGAAGCACTAGTATCTACTAGCCAGGGGATTCGTTAAAGCCAACTGAAAGTAACTTAATTCTTTGTAATGAATGATACCAACAAAATTCCTTACAATAATGAAGATTATCTTTGGATGTTTCCTAAAAACCCTAAAAACACGAAAGAGACTTGAATGAGCTCTGGAAACTCTAAAAGCTCAGGAAGATTCCAAAAAGCTTTGAAAAGCTTAAATTTAATAATACTCCGTAGCACTGGGATCTACAAGCTAGGAGATTCAATAAAGAATGATAATAATAAATCCCTACAATAGTGAAGATCAACTTTGAATGTTCTCTAAAAAGCGTTGAAAACTCTAAAAAGCCCTAAAATATCTAAAGAGCTCTGAAAAATCTAAAGAGCTTTGATAAACTCTAAAAAGCTCTGAAAAAGCTTTAAGTTAATTATATTTCGTAACACTAGTATCTACTAGCCAGGGTATTCGTTAAAGCCAACTGAAAGTAACTTAATTCTTTATAATGAATGATACTAACAAAATTCCTTAAAATATTGAAGATTATCTTTGGATATTTCCTAAAAACCCTAAAAACACGAAAGAGCCTTGAAAGAGCTCTGGGAAACTCTAAAAAGCTCAGTAAGACTCCAAAAAGTTTTGAAAAGCTTAAATTTAATAATACTCCGTAGCACTGGGATCTAAAAACTAGGAGATTCGTTAAAGAATGATAATAATAAATCCCTACAATAGTGAAGATCAACTTTGAATGTTCTCTAAAAAGCGTTGAAAACAATGAAAAACCCTGAAAACTCGAAAAAGCCCTAAAATATCAAAAGAGCTCTGAAAATTCTAAAGAGCTCTGAAAAAGCTTTAAGTTAATTATATTTCGAAGCACTAGTATCTACTAGCCAGGGGATTCGTTAAAGCCAACTGAAAGTAACTTAATTCTTTGTAATGAATGATACCAACAAAATTCCTTACAATAATGAAGATTATCTTTGGATGTTTCCTAAAAACCCTAAAAACACGAAAGAGACTTGAATGAGCTCTGGAAACTCTAAAAGCTCAGGAAGATTCCAAAAAGCTTTGAAAAGCTTAAATTTAATAATACTCCGTAGCACTTGGATCTACAAGCTAGGAGATTCGATAAAGAATGATAATAATAAATCCCTACAATAGTGAAGATCAACTTTGAATGTTCTCTAAAAAGCGTTGAAAACTCTAAAAAACCCTGAAAACTCTAAAAAGCCCTAAAATATCTAAAGAGCTCTGAAAATTCTAAAGAGCTCTGAAAAACTCTAAAAAGCTCTGAAAAACCTTTAGGTTAATTATATTTCGTAACACTAGTATCTACTAGCCAGGGGATTCGTTAAAGCCAACTAAAAGTAACTTAATTCTTTATAAAGAATGATACTAACCAAATTCCCTACAATAATGAAGGTTATCTTTGAATGTTTCCTAAAAAGCTTAAAAACACTGAAGAGCCCTGAAAGAGCTCTGAGAAACTCTAAAAAGCTCAAGAAGACTCCAAAAAGCTTTGCAAAGCTTAAATTTAATGATACTCCGTAGCACTGGGATCTAAAAGCTAGGAGATTCGATAAAGAATGATAATAATAAATCCCTACAATAGTGAAGATCAACTTTGAATGTTCTCTAAAAAGCGTTGAAAACTCTAAAAAACCCTGAAAACTCTAAAAAGCCCTAAAATATCTAAAGAGCTCTGAAAAATCTAAAGAGCTCTGAAAAACTCTAAAAAGCTCTGAAAAACCTTTAAGTTAATTATATTTCGTAACACTAGTATCTAGTAGCCAGGGGATTCGTTAAAGCCAACTGAAAGTAACTTAATTCTTTATAATGAATATTACTAACAAAATTCCTTACAATAATGAAGATTATCTTTGGATGTTTCCTAAGAACCCTAAAAACACGAAAGAGCCTTGAAAGAGCTCTGGGAAACTCTAAAAAGCTCAGTAAGACTCCAAAAAGCTTTGAAAAGCTTAAATTTAATGATACTCCGTAGCACTTGGATCTACAAGCTAGGAGATTCGATAAAGAATGATAATAATAAATCCCTACAATAGTGAAGATCAACTTTGAATGTTCTCTAAAAAGCGTTGAAAACTCTAAAAAACCCTGAAAACTCTAAAAAGCCCTAAAATATCTAAAGAGCTCTGAAAAATCTAAAGAGCTCTGAAAAAGCTTTAAGTTAATTATATTTCGAAGCACTAGTATCTACTAGCCAGGGGATTCGTTAAAGCCAACTGAAAGTAACTTAATTCTTTGTAATGAATGATACCAACAAAATTCCTTACAATAATGAAGATTATCTTTGGATGTTTCCTAAAAACCCTAAAAACACGAAAGAGACTTGAATGAGCTATGGAAACTCTAAAAGCTCAGGAAGATTCCAAAAAGTTTTGAAAAGCTTAAATTTAATAATAATCCGTAGCACAGGGATCTACAAGCTAGGAGATTCGATAAAGAATGATAATAATAAATCCCTACAATAGTGAAGATCAACTTTGAATGTTCTCTAAAAAGCGTTGAAAACTCTAAAAAACCCTGAAAACTCTAAAAAGCCCTAAAATATCTAAAGAGCTCTGAAAAATCTAAAGAGCTCTGAAAAACTCTAAAAAGCTCTGAAAAAGCTTTAAGTTAATTATTTTTCGTAGCACTAGTATCTACTAACCAGGGGATTCGTTAAAGCCAACTAAAAGTAAATTAATTCTTTATAAAGAATGATACTAACCAAATTCCCTACAATAATGAAGGTTATCTTTGAATGTTTCCTAAAAACCATAAAAACACTAAAGAGCCCTGAAAGAGCTCTGAGAAACTCTAAAAAGCTCAAGAAGACTCCAAAAAGCTTTGCAAAGCTTAAATTTAATAATACTCCATATAACTGGGATCTAAAAGCTAGGAGATTCGATAAAGAATGATAATAATAAATCCCTACAATAGTGAAGATCAACTTTGAATGTTCTCTAAAAAGCGTTGAAAACTCTAAAAAACCCTGAAAACTCTAAAAAGCCCTAAAATATCTAAAGAGCTCTGAAAAATCTAAAGAGCTCTGAAAAACTCTACAAAGCTCTGAAAAACCTTTAAGTTAATTATATTTCGTAACACTAGTATCTAGTAGCCAGGGGATTCGTTAAAGCCAACTGAAAGTAACTTAATTCTTTATAATGAATATTACTAACAAAATTCCTTACAATAATGAAGATTATCTTTGGATGTTTCCTAAGAACCCTAAAAACACGAAAGAGCCCTGAAAGAGCTCTGAGAAACTCTAAAAAGCTCAAGAAGACTCCAAAAAGCTTTGCAAAGCTTAAATTTAATAATACTCCATATAACTGGGATCTAAAAGCTAGGAGATTCGATAAAGAATGATAATAATAAATCCCTACAATAGTGAAGATCAACTTTGAATGTTCTCTAAAAAGCGTTGAAAACTCTAAAAAACCCTGAAAACTCTAAAAAGCCCTAAAATATCTAAAGAGCTCTGAAAAATCTAAAGAGCTCTGAAAAACTCTAAAAAGCTCTGAAAAACCTTTAAGTTAATTATATTTCGTAACACTAGTATCTAGTAGCCAGGGGATTCGTTAAAGCCAACTGAAAGTAACTTAATTCTTTATAATGAATATTACTAACAAAATTCCTTACAATAATGAAGATTATCTTTGGATGTTTCCTAAGAACCCTAAAAACACGAAAGAGCCTTGAAAAAGCTCTGGGAAACTCTAAAAAGCTCAAGAAGACTCCAAAAAGCTTTGAAAAGCTTAAATTTAATGATACTCCGTAGCACTAGGATCTAAAAGCTAGGAGAATCGATAAAGAATGATAATAATAAATCCTTACAATAGCGAAGATCAACTTTGAATGTTCTCTAAAAAGCGTTGAAAACTCTAAAAAGCCCTAAAATATCTAAAGAGCTTTGATAAACTCTAAAAAGCTCTGAAAAAGCTTTAAGTTAATTATATTTCGTAACACTAGTATCTACTAGCCAGGGTATTCGTTAAAGCCAACTGAAAGTAACTTAATTCTTTATAATGAATGATACTAACAAAATTCCTTAAAATATTGAAGATTATCTTTGGATATTTCCTAAAAACCCTAAAAACACGAAAGAGCCTTGAAAGAGCTCTGGGAAACTCTAAAAAGCTCAATAAGACTCCAAAAAGTTTTGAAAAGCTTAAATTTAATAATACTCCGTAGCACTGGGATCTACAAGCTAGGAGATTCGTTAAAGAATGATAATAATAAATCCCTACAATAGCGAAGATCAACTTTGAATGTTCTCTAAAAAGCGTTGAAAACAATAAAAAACCCTGAAAACTCGAAAAAGCCCTAAAATATCAAAAGAGCTCTGAAAATTCTAAAGAGCTCTGAAAAAGCTTTAAGTTAATTATATTTCGAAGCACTAGTATCTACTAGCCAGGGGATTCGTTAAAGCCAACTGAAAGTAACTTAATTCTTTGTAATGAATGATACCAACAAAATTCCTTACAATAATGAAGATTATCTTTGGATGTTTCCTAAAAACCCTAAAAACACGAAAGAGACTTGAATGAGCTCTGGAAACTCTAAAAGCTCAGGAAGATTCCAAAAAGCTTTGAAAAGCTTAAATTTAATAATACTCCGTAGCACTTGGATCTACAAGCTAGGAGATTCGATAAAGAATGATAATAATAAATCCCTACAATAGTGAAGATCAACTTTGAATGTTCTCTAAAAAGCGTTGAAAACTCTAAAAAACCCTGAAAACTCTAAAAAGCCCTAAAATATCTAAAGAGCTCTGAAAAATCTAAAGAGCTCTGAAAAAGCTTTAAGTTAATTATATTTCGTAGCACTAGTATCTACTAGCCAGGGGATTCGTTAAAGCCAACTAAAAGTAAATTAATTCTTTATAAAGAATGATACTAACCAAATTCCCTACAATAATGAAGGTTATCTTTGAATGTTTCCTAAAAACCATAAAAACACTAAAGAGCCCTGAAAGAGCTCTGAGAAACTCTAAAAAGCTCAAGAAGACTCCAAAAAGCTTTGCAAAGCTTAAATTTAATAATACTCCATATAACTGGGATCTAAAAGCTAGGAGATTCGATAAAGAATGATAATAATAAATCCCTACAATAGTGAAGATCAACTTTGAATGTTCTCTAAAAAGCGTTGAAAACTCTAAAAAACCCTGAAAACTCTAAAAAGCCCTAAAATATCTAAAGAGCTCTGAAAATTCTAAAGAGCTCTGAAAAACTCTAAAAAGCTCTGAAAAACCTTTAGGTTAATTATATTTCGTAACACTAGTATCTACTAGCCAGGGGATTCGTTAAAGCCAACTAAAAGTAACTTAATTCTTTATAAAGAATGATACTAACCAAATTCCCTACAATAATGAAGGTTATCTTTGAATGTTTCCTAAAAAGCTTAAAAACACTAAAGAGCCCTGAAAGAGCTCTGAGAAACTCTAAAAAGCTCAAGAAGACTCCAAAAAGCTTTGCAAAGCTTAAATTTAATGATACTCCGTAGCACTGGGATCTAAAAGCTAGGAGATTCGATAAAGAATGATAATAATAAATCCCTACAATAGTGAAGATCAACTTTGAATGTTCTCTAAAAAGCGTTGAAAACTCTAAAAAACCCTGAAAACTCTAAAAAGCCCTAAAATATCTAAAGAGCTCTGAAAAATCTAAAGAGCTCTGAAAAACTCTAAAAAGCTCTGAAAAACCTTTAAGTTAATTATATTTCGTAACACTAGTATCTAGTAGCCAGGGGATTCGTTAAAGCCAACTGAAAGTAACTTAATTCTTTATAATGAATATTACTAACAAAATTCCTTACAATAATGAAGATTATCTTTGGATGTTTCCTAAGAACCCTAAAAACACGAAAGAGCCCTGAAAGAGCTCTGAGAAACTCTAAAAAGCTCAAGAAGACTCCAAAAAGCTTTGCAAAGCTTAAATTTAATAATACTCCATATAACTGGGATCTAAAAGCTAGGAGATTCGATAAAGAATGATAATAATAAATCCCTACAATAGTGAAGATCAACTTTGAATGTTCTCTAAAAAGCGTTGAAAACTCTAAAAAACCCTGAAAACTCTAAAAAGCCCTAAAAAATCTAAAGAGCTCTGAAAAACTCTAAAAAGCTCTGAAAAACCTTTAAGTTAATTATATTTCGTAACACTAGTATCTAGTAGCCAGGGGATTCGTTAAAGCCAACTGAAAGTAACTTAATTCTTTATAATGAATATTACTAACAAAATTCCTTACAATAATGAAGATTATCTTTGGATGTTTCCTAAGAACCCTAAAAACACGAAAGAGCCCTGAAAGAGCTCTGGGAAACTCTAAAAAGCTCAGTAAGACTCCAAAAAGTTTTGAAAAGCTTAAATTTAATAATACTCCGTAGCACTAGGATCTACAAGCTAGGAGATTCGTTAAAGAATGATAATAATAAATCCCTACAATAGCGAAGATCAACTTTGAATGTTCTCTAAAAAGCGTTGAAAACAATAAAAAACCCTGAAAACTCGAAAAATCCCTAAAATATCAAAAGAGCTCTGAAAATTCTAAAGAGCTCTGAAAAAGCTTTAAGTTAATTATATTTCGAAGCACTAGTATCTACTAGCCAGGGGATTCGTTAAAGCCAACTGAAAGTAACTTAATTCTTTGTAATGAATGATACCAACAAAATTCCTTACAATAATGAAGATTATCTTTGGATGTTTCCTAAAAACCCTAAAAACACGAAAGAGACTTGAATGAGCTCTGGAAACTCTAAAAGCTCAGGAAGATTCCAAAAAGTTTTGAAAAGCTTAAATTTAATAATACTCCGTAGCACTGTGATCTACAAGCTAGGAGATTCGATAAAGAATGATAATAATAAATCCCTACAATAGTGAAGATCAACTGTGAATGTTCTATAAAAAGCGTTGAAAACTCTAAAAAACCCTGAAAACTCTAAAAAGCCCTAAAATATCTAAAGAGCTCTTAAAAATCTAAAGAGCTTTGAAAAACTCTAAAAAGCTCTGAAAAACCTTTAAGTTAATTATATTTCGTAACACTAGTATCTAGTAGCCAGGGGATTCGTTAAAGCCAACTGAAAGTAACTTAATTCTTTATAATGAATATTACTAACAAAATTCCTTACAATAATGAAGATTATCTTTGGATGTTTCCTAAGAACCCTAAAAACACGAAAGAGCCTTGAAAAAGCTCTGGGAAACTCTAAAAAGCTCAAGAAGACTCCAAAAAGCTTTGAAAAGCTTAAATTTAATGTTACTCCGTAGCACTAGGATCTAAAAGCTAGGAGAATCGATAAAGAATGATAATAATAAATCCTTACAATAGCGAAGATCAACTTTGAATGTTCTCTAAAAAGCGTTGAAAACTCTAAAAAGCCCTAAAATATCTAAAGAGCTTTGATAAACTCTAAAAAGCTCTGAAAAAGCTTTAAGTTAATTATATTTCGTAACACTAGTATCTACTAGCCAGGGTATTCGTTAAAGCCAACTGAAAGTAACTTAATTCTTTATAATGAATGATACTAACAAAATTCCTTAAAATATTGAAGATTATCTTTGGATATTTCCTAAAAACCCTAAAAACTCGAAAGAGCCTTGAAAGGGCTCTGGGAAACTCTAAAAAGCTCAATAAGACTCCAAAAAGTTTTGAAAAGCTTAAATTTAATAATACTCCGTAGCACTGGGATCTAAAAACTAGGAGATTCGTTAAAGAATGATAATAATAAATCCCTACAATAGTGAAGATCAACTTTGAATGTTCTCTAAAAAGCGTTGAAAACAATAAAAAACCCTGAAAACTCGAAAAAGCCCTAAAATATCAAAAGAGCTCTTGAAATTTTAAAGAGCTCTGAAAAAGCTTTAAGTTAATTATATTTCGAAGCACTAGTATCTACTAGCCAGGGGATTCGTTAAAGCCAACTGAAAGTAACTTAATTCTTTGTAATGAATGATACCAACAAAATTCCTTACAATAATGAAGATTATCTTTGGATGTTTCCTAAAAACCCTAAAAACACGAAAGAGACTTTAATGAGCTCTGGAAACTCTAAAAGCTCAGGAAGATTCCAAAAAGCTTTGAAAAGCTTAAATTTAATAATACTCCGTAGCACTTGGATCTACAAGCTAGGAGATTCGATAAAGAATGATAATAATAAATCCCTACAATAGTGAAGATCAACTTTGAATGTTCTCTAAAAAGCGTTGAAAACTCTAAAAAACCCTGAAAACTCTAAAAAGCCCTAAAATATCTAAAGAGCTCTGAAAAATCTAAAGAGCTCTGAAAAACTCTACAAAGCTCTGAAAAAGCTTTAAGTTAATTATATTTCGTAGCACTAGTATCTACTAACCAGGGGATTTGTTAAAGCCAACTAAAAGTAAATTAATTCTTTATAAAGAATGATACTAACCAAATTCCCTACAATAATGAAGGTTATCTTTGAATGTTTCCTAAAAACCATAAAAACACTAAAGAGCCCTGAAAGAGCTCTGAGAAACTCTAAAAAGCTCAAGAAGACTCCAAAAAGCTTTGCAAAGCTTAAATTTAATAATACTCCATATAACTGGGATCTAAAAGCTAAGAGATTCGATAAAGAATGATAATAATAAATCCCTACAATAGTGAAGATCAACTTTGAATGTTCTCTAAAAAGCGTTGAAAACTCTAAAAAACCCTGAAAACTCTAAAAAGCCCTAAAATATCTAAAGAGCTCTGAAAAATCTAAAGAGCTCTGAAAAACTCTAAAAAGCTCTGAAAAACCTTTAAGTTAATTATATTTCGTAACACTAGTATCTAGTAGCCAGGGGATTCGTTAAAGCCAACTGAAAGTAACTTAATTCTTTATAATGAATATTACTAACAAAATTCCTTACAATAATGAAGATTATCTTTGGATGTTTCCTAAGAACCCTAAAAACACGAAAGAGCCTTGAAAGAGCTCTGGGAAACTCTAAAAAGCTCAGTAAGACTCCAAAAAGTTTTGAAAAGCTTAAATTTAATAATACTCCGTAGCACTGGGATCTACAAGCTAGGAGATTCGTTAAAGAATGATAATAATAAATCCCTACAATAGGGAAGATCAACTTTGAATGTTCTCTAAAAAGCGTTGAAAACAATAAAAAACCCTGAAAACTCGAAAAAGCCCTAAAATATCAAAAGAGCTCTGAAAATTCTAAAGAGCTCTGAAAAAGCTTTAAGTTAATTATATTTCGAAGCACTAGTATCTACTAGCCAGGGGATTCGTTAAAGCCAACTGAAAGTAACTTAATTCTTTGTAATGAATAATACCAACAAAATTCCTTACAATAATGAAGATTATCTTTGGATGTTTCCTAAAAACCCTAAAAACACGAAAGAGACTTGAATGAGCTCTGGAAACTCTAAAAGCTCAGGAAGATTCCAAAAAGTTTTGAAAAGCTTAAATTTAATAATACTCCGTAGCACTGTGATCTACAAGCTAGGAGATTCGATAAAGAATGATAATAATAAATCCCTACAATAGTGAAGATCAACTTTGAATGTTCTCTAAAAAGCGTTGAAAACTCTAAAAAACTCTGAAAACTCTAAAAAGCCCTAAAATATCTAAAGAGCTCTGAAAAATCTAAAGAGCTCTGAAAAACTCTAAAAAGCTCTGAAAAACCTTTAAGTTAATTATATTTCGTAACACTAGTATCTAGTAGCCAGGGGATTCGTTAAAGCCAACTGAAAGTAACTTAATTCTTTATAATGAATATTACTAACAAAATTCCTTACAATAATGAAGATTATCTTTGGATGTTTCCTAAGAACCCTAAAAACACGAAAGAGCCTTGAAAAAGCTCTGGAAAACTCTAAAAAGCTCAAGAAGACTCCAAAAAGCTTTGAAAAGCTTAAATTTAATGATACTCCGTAGCACTAGGATCTAAAAGCTAGGAGAATCGATAAAGAATGATAATAATAAATCCTTACAATAGCGAAGATCAACTTTGAATGTTCTCTAAAAAGCGTTGAAAACTCTAAAAAGCCCTAAAATATCAAAAGAGCTTTGATAAACTCTAAAAAGCTCTGAAAAAGCTTTAAGTTAATTATATTTCGTAACACTAGTATCTACTAGCCAGGGTATTCGTTAAAGCCAACTGAAAGTAACTTAATTCTTTATAATGAATGATACTAACAAAATTCCTTAAAATATTGAAGATTATCTTTGGATATTTCCTAAAAACCCTAAAAACACGAAAGAGCCTTGAAAGAGCTCTGGGAAACTCTAAAAAGCTCAATAAGACTCCAAAAAGTTTTGAAAAGCTTAAATTTAATAATACTCCGTAGCACTGGGATCTACAAGCTAGGAGATTCGTTAAAGAATGATAATAATAAATCCCTACAATAGCGAAGATCAACTTTGAATGTTCTCTAAAAAGCGTTGAAAACAATAAAAAACCCTGAAAACTCGAAAAAGCCCTAAAATATCAAAAGAGCTCTGAAAATTCTAAAGAGCTCTGAAAAAGCTTTAAGTTAATTATATTTCGAAGCACTAGTATCTACTAGCCAGGGGATTCGTTAAAGCCAACTGAAAGTAACTTAATTCTTTGTAATGAATGATACCAACAAAATTCCTTACAATAATGAAGATTATCTTTGGATGTTTCCTAAAAACCCTAAAAACACGAAAGAGACTTGAATGAGCTCTGGAAACTCTAAAAGCTCAGGAAGATTCCAAAAAGTTTTGAAAAGCTTAAATTTAATAATACTCCGTAGCACTGTGATCTACAAGCTAGGAGATTCGATAAAGAATGATAATAATAAATCCCTACAATAGTGAAGATCAACTGTGAATGTTCTATAAAAAGCGTTGAAAACTCTAAAAAACCCTGAAAACTCTAAAAAGCCCTAAAATATCTAAAGAGCTCTTAAAAATCTAAAGAGCTTTGAAAAACTCTAAAAAGCTCTGAAAAACCTTTAAGTTAATTATATTTCGTAACACTAGTATCTAGTAGCCAGGGGATTCGTTAAAGCCAACTGAAAGTAACTTAATTCTTTATAATGAATATTACTAACAAAATTCCTTACAATAATGAAGATTATCTTTGGATGTTTCCTAAGAACCCTAAAAACACGAAAGAGCCTTGAAAAAGCTCTGGGAAACTCTAAAAAGCTCAAGAAGACTCCAAAAAGCTTTGAAAAGCTTAAATTTAATGATACTCCGTAGCACTAGGATCTAAAAGCTAGGAGAATCGATAAAGAATGATAATAATAAATCCTTACAATAGCGAAGATCAACTTTGAATGTTCTCTAAAAAGCGTTGAAAACTCTAAAAAGCCCTAAAATATCTAAAGAGCTTTGATAAACTCTAAAAAGCTCTGAAAAAGCTTTAAGTTAATTATATTTCGTAACACTAGTATCTACTAGCCAGGGTATTCGTTAAAGCCAACTGAAAGTAACTTAATTCTTTATAATGAATGATACTAACAAAATTCCTTAAAATATTGAAGATTATCTTTGGATATTTCCTAAAAACCCTAAAAACTCGAAAGAGCCTTGAAAGGGCTCTGGGAAACTCTAAAAAGCTCAATAAGACTCCAAAAAGTTTTGAAAAGCTTAAATTTAATAATACTCCGTAGCACTGGGATCTAAAAACTAGGAGATTCGTTAAAGAATGATAATAATAAATCCCTACAATAGTGAAGATCAACTTTGAATGTTCTCTAAAAAGCGTTGAAAACAATAAAAAACCCTGAAAACTCGAAAAAGCCCTAAAATATCAAAAGAGCTCTTGAAATTTTAAAGAGCTCTGAAAAAGCTTTAAGTTAATTATATTTCGAAGCACTAGTATCTACTAGCCAGGGGATTCGTTAAAGCCAACTGAAAGTAACTTAATTCTTTGTAATGAATGATACCAACAAAATTCCTTACAATAATGAAGATTATCTTTGGATGTTTCCTAAAAACCCTAAAAACACGAAAGAGACTTTAATGAGCTCTGGAAACTCTAAAAGCTCAGGAAGATTCCAAAAAGCTTTGAAAAGCTTAAATTTAATAATACTCCGTAGCACTTGGATCTACAAGCTAGGAGATTCGATAAAGAATGATAATAATAAATCCCTACAATAGTGAAGATCAACTTTGAATGTTCTCTAAAAAGCGTTGAAAACTCTAAAAAACCCTGAAAACTCTAAAAAGCCCTAAAATATCTAAAGAGCTCTGAAAAATCTAAAGAGCTCTGAAAAACTCTACAAAGCTCTGAAAAAGCTTTAAGTTAATTATATTTCGTAGCACTAGTATCTACTAACCAGGGGATTCGTTAAAGCCAACTAAAAGTAAATTAATACTTTATAAAGAATGATACTAACCAAATTCCCTACAATAATGAAGGTTATCTTTGAATGTTTCCTAAAAACCATAAAAACACTAAAGAGCCCTGAAAGAGCTCTGAGAAACTCTAAAAAGCTCAAGAAGACTCCAAAAAGCTTTGCAAAGCTTAAATTTAATAATACTCCATATAACTGGGATCTAAAAGCTAGGAGATTCGATAAAGAATGATAATAATAAATCCCTACAATAGTGAAGATCAACTTTGAATGTTCTCTAAAAAGCGTTGAAAACTCTAAAAAACCCTGAAAACTCTAAAAAGCCCTAAAATATCTAAAGAGCTCTGAAAAATCTAAAGAGCTCTGAAAAACTCTAAAAAGCTCTGAAAAACCTTTAAGTTAATTATATTTCGTAACACTAGTATCTAGTAGCCAGGGGATTCGTTAAAGCCAACTGAAAGTAACTTAATTCTTTATAATGAATATTACTAACAAAATTCCTTACAATAATGAAGATTATCTTTGGATGTTTCCTAAGAACCCTAAAAACACGAAAGAGCCCTGAAAGAGCTCTGAGAAACTCTAAAAAGCTCAAGAAGACTCCAAAAAGCTTTGCAAAGCTTAAATTTAATAATACTCCATATAACTGGGATCTAAAAGCTAGGAGATTCGATAAAGAATGATAATAATAAATCCCTACAATAGTGAAGATCAACTTTGAATGTTCTCTAAAAAGCGTTGAAAACTCTAAAAAACCCTGAAAACTCTAAAAAGCCCTAAAAAATCTAAAGAGCTCTGAAAAACTCTAAAAAGCTCTGAAAAACCTTTAAGTTAATTATATTTCGTAACACTAGTATCTAGTAGCCAGGGGATTCGTTAAAGCCAACTGAAAGTAACTTAATTCTTTATAATGAATATTACTAACAAAATTCCTTACAATAATGAAGATTATCTTTGGATGTTTCCTAAGAACCCTAAAAACACGAAAGAGCCCTGAAAGAGCTCTGGGAAACTCTAAAAAGCTCAGTAAGACTCCAAAAAGTTTTGAAAAGCTTAAATTTAATAATACTCCGTAGCACTAGGATCTACAAGCTAGGAGATTCGTTAAAGAATGATAATAATAAATCCCTACAATAGCGAAGATCAACTTTGAATGTTCTCTAAAAAGCGTTGAAAACAATAAAAAACCCTGAAAACTCGAAAAATCCCTAAAATATCAAAAGAGCTCTGAAAATTCTAAAGAGCTCTGAAAAAGCTTTAAGTTAATTATATTTCGAAGCACTAGTATCTACTAGCCAGGGGATTCGTTAAAGCCAACTGAAAGTAACTTAATTCTTTGTAATGAATGATACCAACAAAATTCCTTACAATAATGAAGATTATCTTTGGATGTTTCCTAAAAACCCTAAAAACACGAAAGAGACTTGAATGAGCTCTGGAAACTCTAAAAGCTCAGGAAGATTCCAAAAAGTTTTGAAAAGCTTAAATTTAATAATACTCCGTAGCACTGTGATCTACAAGCTAGGAGATTCGATAAAGAATGATAATAATAAATCCCTACAATAGTGAAGATCAACTTTGAATGTTCTCTAAAAAGCGTTAAAAACTCTAAAAAACCCTGAAAATTCTAAAAAGCCCTAAAATATCTAAAGAGCTCTGAAAAATCTAAAGAGCTCTGAAAAACTCTAAAAAGCTCTGAAAAACCTTTAAGTTAATTATATTTCGTAACACTAGTATCTAGTAGCCAGGGGATTCGTTAAAGCCAACTGAAAGTAACTTAATTCTTTATAATGAATATTACTAACAAAATTCCTTACAATAATGAAGATTATCTTTGGATGTTTCCTAAGAACCCTAAAAACACGAAAGAGCCTTGAAAAAGCTCTGGGAAACTCTAAAAAGCTCAAGAAGACTCCAAAAAGCTTTGAAAAGCTTAAATTTAATGATACTCCGTAGCACTAGGATCTAAAAGCTAGGAGAATCGATAAAGAATGATAATAATAAATCCTTACAATAGCGAAGATCAACTTTGAATGTTCTCTAAAAAGCGTTGAAAACTCTAAAAAGCCCTAAAATATCTAAAGAGCTTTGATAAACTCTAAAAAGCTCTGAAAAAGCTTTAAGTTAATTATATTTCGTAACACTAGTATCTACTAGCCAGGGTATTCGTTAAAGCCAACTGAAAGTAACTTAATTCTTTATAATGAATGATACTAACAAAATTCCTTAAAATATTGAAGATTATCTTTGGATATTTCCTAAAAACCCTAAAAACACGAAAGAGCCTTGAAAGAGCTCTGGGAAACTCTAAAAAGCTCAATAAGACTCCAAAAAGTTTTGAAAAGCTTAAATTTAATAATACTCCGTAGCACTGGGATCTACAAGCTAGGAGATTCGTTAAAGAATGATAATAATAAATCCCTACAATAGCGAAGATCAACTTTGAATGTTCTCTAAAAAGCGTTGAAAACAATAAAAAACCCTGAAAACTCGAAAAAGCCCTAAAATATCAAAAGAGCCCTGAAAATTCTAAAGAGCTCTGAAAAAGCTTTAAGTTAATTTATTTCGAAGCACTAATATCTACTAGCCAGGGGATTCGTTAAACCCAACTGAAAGTAACTTAATTCTTTGTAATGAATGATACCAACAAAATTCCTTACAATAATGAAGATTATCTTTGGATGTTTCCTAAAAACCCTAAAAACACGAAAGAGACTTGAATGAGCTCTGGAAACTCTAAAAGCTCAGGAAGATTCCAAAAAGTTTTGAAAAGCTTAAATTTAATAATACTCCGTAGCACTGTGATCTACAAGCTAGGAGATTCGATAAAGAATGATAATAATAAATCCCTACAATAGTGAAGATCAACTGTGAATGTTCTATAAAAAGCGTTGAAAACTCTAAAAAACCCTGAAAACTCTAAAAAGCCCTAAAATATCTAAAGAGCTCTTAAAAATCTAAAGAGCTTTGAAAAACTCTAAAAAGCTCTGAAAAACCTTTAAGTTAATTATATTTCGTAACACTAGTATCTAGTAGCCAGGGGATTCGTTAAAGCCAACTGAAAGTAACTTAATTCTTTATAATGAATATTACTAACAAAATTCCTTACAATAATGAAGATTATCTTTGGATGTTTCCTAAGAACCCTAAAAACACGAAAGAGCCTTGAAAAAGCTCTGGGAAACTCTAAAAAGCTCAAGAAGACTCCAAAAAGCTTTGAAAAGCTTAAATTTAATGTTACTCCGTAGCACTAGGATCTAAAAGCTAGGAGAATCGATAAAGAATGATAATAATAAATCCTTACAATAGCGAAGATCAACTTTGAATGTTCTCTAAAAAGCGTTGAAAACTCTAAAAAGCCCTAAAATATCTAAAGAGCTTTGATAAACTCTAAAAAGCTCTGAAAAAGCTTTAAGTTAATTATATTTCGTAACACTAGTATCTACTAGCCAGGGTATTCGTTAAAGCCAACTGAAAGTAACTTAATTCTTTATAATGAATGATACTAACAAAATTTCTTAAAATATTGAAGATTATCTTTGGATATTTCCTAAAAACCCTAAAAACACGAAAGAGCCTTGAAAGAGCTCTGGGAAACTCTAAAAAGCTCAATAAGACTCCAAAAAGTTTTGAAAAGCTTAAATTTAATAATACTCCGTAGCACTGGGATCTAAAAACTAGGAGATTCGTTAAAGAATGATAATAATAAATCCCTACAATAGTGAAGATCAACTTTGAATGTTCTCTAAAAAGCGTTGAAAACAATAAAAAACCCTGAAAACTCGAAAAAGCCCTAAAATATCAAAAGAGCCCTGAAAATTCTAAAGAGCTCTGAAAAAGCTTTAAGTTAATTTATTTCGAAGCACTAGTATCTACTAGCCAGGGGATTCGTTAAAGCCAACTGAAAGTAACTTAATTCTTTGTAATGAATGATACCAACAAAATTCCTTACAATAATGAAGATTATCTTTGGATGTTTCCTAAAAACCCTAAAAACACGAAAGAGACTTTAATGAGCTCTGGAAACTCTAAAAGCTCAGGAAGATTCCAAAAAGCTTTGAAAAGCTTAAATTTAATTATACTCCGTAGCACTTGGATCTACAAGCTAGGAGATTCGATAAAGAATGATAATAATAAATCCCTACAATAGTGAAGATCAACTTTGAATGTTCTCTAAAAAGCGTTGAAAACTCTAAAAAACCCTGAAAACTCTAAAAAGCCCTAAAATATCTAAAGAGCTCTGAAAAATCTAAAGAGCTCTGAAAAACTCTACAAAGCTCTGAAAAAGCTTTAAGTTAATTATATTTCGTAGCACTAGTATCTACTAACCAGGGGATTCGTTAAAGCCAACTAAAAGTAAATTAATTCTTTATAAAGAATGATACTAACCAAATTCCCTACAATAATGAAGGTTATCTTTGAATGTTTCCTAAAAACCATAAAAACACTAAAGAGCCCTGAAAGAGCTCTGAGAAACTCTAAAAAGCTCAAGAAGACTCCAAAAAGCTTTGCAAAGCTTAAATTTAATAATACTCCATATAACTGGGATCTAAAAGGTAGGAGATTCGATAAAGAATGATAATAATAAATCCCTACAATAGTGAAGATCAACTTTGAATGTTCTCTAAAAAGCGTTGAAAACTCTAAAAAACCCTGAAAACTCTAAAAAGCCCTAAAATATCTAAAGAGCTCTTAAAATTCTAAAGAGCTCTGAAAAATTCTAAAAAGCTCTGAAAAACCTTTAAGTTAATTATATTTCGTAACACTAGTATCTACTAGCCAGGGTATTCGTTAAAGCCAACTGAAAGTAACTTAATTCTTTATAATGAATGATACTAACAAAATTCCTTACAATAATGAAGATTATCTGTGGATGTTTCCTAAAACCCCTAAAAACACGAAAGAGACTTGAAAGAGCTCTGGAAACTCTAAAAAGCTCAGAAAGATTCTAAAAAGCTTTGAAAAGATTAAGTCTAATAATACTCCGTAGCAGTGGGATCTACAAGCTAGGATATTCGATAAAGAATGATAATAATAAATCCCTACAATAGTGAAGATCAAATATGAATGTTCTCTAAAAAGCGTTGAAAACTCTAAAAAGCCCTAAAATATCTAAAGAGCTCTGAAAAATCTAAAGAGCTCTGAAAAACTCTAAAAAGCTCTGAAAAACCTTTAAGTTAATTATATTTCGTAACACTAGTATCTACTAGCCAGGGGATTCGTTAAAGCCAACTAAAAGTAAATTAATTCTTTATAAAGAATGATACTAACCGAATTCCCTACAATAATGAAGGTTATCTTTGAATGTTTCCTAAAAACCATAAAAACACTAAAGAGCCCTGAAAGAGCTCTGAGAAACTCTAAAAAGCTCAAGAAGACTCCAAAAAGCTTTGCAAAGCTTAAATTTAATGATACTCCGTAGCACTAGGATCTAAAAGCTAGGAGATTCGATAAAGAATGATAATAATAAATCCCTACAATGGTGAAGATCAACTTTGAATGTTCTCTAAAAAGCGTTGAAAACTCTAAAAAACCCTGAAAACTCTAAAAAGCCCTAAATATCTAAAGAGCTCTGAAAAATCTAAAGAGCTCTGAAAAATTCTAAAAAGCTCTGAAAAACCTTTAACTTAATTATATTTCGTAACACTAGTATCTACTAGCCAGGGGATTCGTTAAAGCCAACTGAAAGTAAATTAATTCTTTATAAAGAATGATACTTACCAAATTCCCTACAATAATGAAGGTTATCTTTGAATATTTCCTAAAAACCATAAAAACACTAAAGAGCCCTGAAAGAGCTCTGAGAAACTCTAAAAAGCTCAAGAAGACTCCAAAAATCTTTGCGAAGCTTAAATTTAATGATACTCCGTAGCACTGGGATCTAAAAGCTAGGAGATTCGATAAAGAATGATAATAATAAATCCCTACAATACTGAAGATCAACTTTGAATGTTCTCTAAAAAGCGTTGAAAACTCTAAAAAACCCTGAAAACTCTAAAAAGCCCTAAAATATCAAAAGAGCTCTGAAAAATCTAAAGAGCTCTGAAAAACTCTAAAAATCTCTGAAAAACCTTTAAGTTAATTATATTTCGTAACACTAGTATCTACTAGCCAGGGGATTCGTTAAAGCCAACTAAAAGTAAATTAATTCTTTAAAAAGAATGATACTAACCAAATTCCCTACAATAATGAAGGTTATCTTTGAATGTTTCCTAAAAACCTTAAAAACACTAAAGAGCCCTGAAAGAGCTCTGAGAAACTCTAAAAAGCTCAAGAAGACTCCAAAAAGCTTTGCAAAGCTTAAATTTAATGATACTCCGTAGCACTGGGATCTAAAAGCTAGGAGATTCGATAAAGAATGATAATAATAAATCCCTACAATAGTGAAGATCAACTTTGAATGTTCTCTAAAAAGCGTTGAAAACTCTGAAAAACCCTGAAAACTCTAAAAAGCCCTAAAATATCTAAAGAGCTCTGAAAAATCTAAAGAGCTCTGAAAAACTCAAAAAAGCTCTGAAAAACCTTTAAGTTAATTATATTTCGTAACACTAGTATCTACTAGCCAGGGGATTCGTAAAAGCCAACTGAAAGTAACTTAATTCTTTATAATGAATGATACTAACGAAATTCCTTACAATAATGAAGATTATCTTTGGATGTTTCCTAAGAACCCTAAAAACACGAAAGAGCCTTGAAAGAGCTCTGGGAAACTCTAAAAAGCTCAGTAAGACTCCAAAAAGTTTTGAAAAGCTTAAATTTAATAATACTCCGTAGCACTGGGATCTACAAGCTAGGAGATTCGTTAAAGAATGATAATAATAAATCCCTACAATAGTGAAGATCAACTTTGAATGTTCTCTAAAAAGCGTTGAATACAATAAAAAACCCTGAAAACTCGAAAAAGCCCTAAAATATCAAAAGAGCTCTGAAAAAGCTTTAAGTTAATTATATTTCGAAGCACTAGTATCTACTAGCCAGGGGATTCGTTAAAGCCAACCTAAAGTAACTTAATTCTTTGTAATGAATGATACCAACAAAATTCCTTACAATAATGAAGATTATCTTTGGATGTTTCCTAAAAATCCTAAAAACACGAAAGAGACTTGAATGAGCTCTGGAAACTCTAAAAGCTCAGGAAGATTCCAAAAAGCTTTGAAAAGCTTAAATTTAATAATACTCCGTAGCACTTGGATCTACAAGCTAGGAGATTCGATAAAGAATGATAATAATAAATCCCTACAATAGTGAAGATCAACTTTGAATGTTCTCTAAAAAGCGTTGAAAACTCTAAAAAACCCTGAAAACTCTAAAAAGCCCTAAAATATCTAAAGAGCTCTGAAAAATCTAAAGAGTTCAGAAAAACTCTAAAAAGCTCTGAAAAAGCTTTAAGTTAATTATATTTCGTAGCACTAGTATCTACTAGCCAGGGGATTCGTTAAAGCCAACTAAAAGTAAATTAGTTCTTTATAAAGAATGATACTAACCAAATTCCCTACAATAATGAAGGTTATCTTTGAATGTTTCCTAAAAAACTTAAAAACACTAAAGAGCCCTGAAAGAGCTCTGAGAAACTCTAAAAAGCTCAAGAAGACTCCAAAAAGCTTTGCAAAGCTTAAATTTAATGATACTCCGTAGCACTGGGATCTAAAAGCTAGGAGATTCGATAAAGAATGATAATAATAAATCCCTACAATAGTGAAGATCAACTTTGAATGTTCTCTAAAAAGCGTTGAAAACTCTAAAAAACCCTGAAAACTCTAAAAAGCCCTAAAATATCTAAAGAGCTCTGAAAAATCTAAAGAGCTCTGAAAAATTCTAAAAAGCTCTGAAAAACCTTTAAGTTAATTATATTTCGTAACACTAGTATCTACTAGCCAGGGTATTCGTTAAAGCCAACTGAAAGTAACTTAATTCTTTATAATGAATGATACTAACAAAATTCCTTACAATAATGAAGATTATCTGTGGATGTTTCCTAAAACCCCTAAAAACACGAAAGAGACTTGAAAGAGCTCTGGAAACTCTAAAAAGCTCAGAAAGATTCTAAAAAGCTTTGAAAAGATTAAGTCTAATAATACTCCGTAGCAGTGGGATCTACAAGCTAGGATATTCGATAAAGAATGATAATAATAAATCCCTACAATAGTGAAGATCAAATATGAATGTTCTCTAAAAAGCGTTGAAAACTCTAAAAAGCCCTAAAATATCTAAAGAGCTCTGAAAAATCTAAAGAGCTCTGAAAAACTCTAAAAAGCTCTGAAAAACCTTTAAGTTAATTATATTTCGTAACACTAGTATCTACTAGCCAGGGGATTCGTTAAAGCCAACTAAAAGTAAATTAATTCTTTATAAAGAATGATACTAACCGAATTCCCTACAATAATGAAGGTTATCTTTGAATGTTTCCTAAAAACCATAAAAACACTAAAGAGCCCTGAAAGAGCTCTGAGAAACTCTAAAAAGCTCAAGAAGACTCCAAAAAGCTTTGCAAAGCTTAAATTTAATGATACTCCGTAGCACTAGGATCTAAAAGCTAGGAGATTCGATAAAGAATGATAATAATAAATCCCTACAATGGTGAAGATCAACTTTGAATGTTCTCTAAAAAGCGTTGAAAACTCTAAAAAACCCTGAAAACTCTAAAAAGCCCTAAATATCTAAAGAGCTCTGAAAAATCTAAAGAGCTCTGAAAAATTCTAAAAAGCTCTGAAAAACCTTTAACTTAATTATATTTCGTAACACTAGTATCTACTAGCCAGGGGATTCGTTAAAGCCAACTGAAAGTAAATTAATTCTTTATAAAGAATGATACTTACCAAATTCCCTACAATAATGAAGGTTATCTTTGAATATTTCCTAAAAACCATAAAAACACTAAAGAGCCCTGAAAGAGCTCTGAGAAACTCTAAAAAGCTCAAGAAGACTCCAAAAATCTTTGCGAAGCTTAAATTTAATGATACTCCGTAGCACTGGGATCTAAAAGCTAGGAGATTCGATAAAGAATGATAATAATAAATCCCTACAATACTGAAGATCAACTTTGAATGTTCTCTAAAAAGCGTTGAAAACTCTAAAAAACCCTGAAAACTCTAAAAAGCCCTAAAATATCAAAAGAGCTCTGAAAAATCTAAAGAGCTCTGAAAAACTCTAAAAATCTCTGAAAAACCTTTAAGTTAATTATATTTCGTAACACTAGTATCTACTAGCCAGGGGATTCGTTAAAGCCAACTAAAAGTAAATTAATTCTTTAAAAAGAATGATACTAACCAAATTCCCTACAATAATGAAGGTTATCTTTGAATGTTTCCTAAAAACCTTAAAAACACTAAAGAGCCCTGAAAGAGCTCTGAGAAACTCTAAAAAGCTCAAGAAGACTCCAAAAAGCTTTGCAAAGCTTAAATTTAATGATACTCCGTAGCACTGGGATCTAAAAGCTAGGAGATTCGATAAAGAATGATAATAATAAATCCCTACAATAGTGAAGATCAACTTTGAATGTTCTCTAAAAAGCGTTGAAAACTCTGAAAAACCCTGAAAACTCTAAAAAGCCCTAAAATATCTAAAGAGCTCTGAAAAATCTAAAGAGCTCTGAAAAACTCAAAAAAGCTCTGAAAAACCTTTAAGTTAATTATATTTCGTAACACTAGTATCTACTAGCCAGGGGATTCGTAAAAGCCAACTGAAAGTAACTTAATTCTTTATAATGAATGATACTAACGAAATTCCTTACAATAATGAAGATTATCTTTGGATGTTTCCTAAGAACCCTAAAAACACGAAAGAGCCTTGAAAGAGCTCTGAGAAACTCTAAAAAGCTCAGTAAGACTCCAAAAAGTTTTGAAAAGCTTAAATTTAATAATACTCCGTAGCACTGGGATCTACAAGCTTGGAGATTCGTTAAAGAATGATAATAATAAATCCCTACAATAGTGAAGATCAACTTTGAATGTTCTCTAAAAAGCGTTGAATACAATAAAAAACCCTGAAAACTCGAAAAAGCCCTAAAATATCAAAAGAGCTCTGAAAAAGCTTTAAGTTAATTATATTTCGAAGCACTAGTATCTACTAGCCAGGGGATTCGTTAAAGCCAACCTAAAGTAACTTAATTCTTTGTAATGAATGATACCAACAAAATTCCTTACAATAATGAAGATTATCTTTGGATGTTTCCTAAAAATCCTAAAAACACGAAAGAGACTTGAATGAGCTCTGGAAACTCTAAAAGCTCAGGAAGATTCCAAAAAGCTTTGAAAAGCTTAAATTTAATAATACTCCGTAGCACTTGGATCTACAAGCTAGGAGATTCGATAAAGAATGATAATAATAAATCCCTACAATAGTGAAGATCAACTTTGAATGTTCTCTAAAAAGCGTTGAAAACTCTAAAAAACCCTGAAAACTCTAAAAAGCCCTAAAATATCTAAAGAGCTCTGAAAAACTCTAAAGAGCTCTGAAAAACTCTAAAAAGCTCTGAAAAAGCTTTAAGTTAATTATATTTCGTAGCACTAGTATCTACTAGCCAGGGGATTCGTTAAAGCCAACTAAAAGTAAATTAGTTCTTTATAAAGAATGATACTAACCAAATTCCCTACAATAATGAAGGTTATCTTTGAATGTTTCCTAAAAAACTTAAAAACACTAAAGAGCCCTGAAAGAGCTCTGAGAAACTCTAAAAAGCTCAAGAAGACTCCAAAAAGCTTTGCAAAGCTTAAATTTAATGATACTCCGTAGCACTGGGATCTAAAAGCTAGGAGATTCGATAAAGAATGATAATAATAAATCCCTACAATAGTGAAGATCAACTTTGAATGTTCTCTAAAAAGCGTTGAAAACTCTAAAAAGCCCTAAAATATCTAAAGAGCTCTGAAAAATCTAAAGAGCTCTGAAAAACTCTAAAAAGCTCTGAAAAACCTTTAAGTTAATTATATTTCGTAACACTAGTATCTACTAGCCAGGGGATTCGTTAAAGCCAACTAAAAGTAAATTAATTCTTTATAAAGAATGATACTAACCGAATTCCCTACAATAATGAAGGTTATCTTTGAATGTTTCCTAAAAACCATAAAAACACTAAAGAGCCCTGAAAGAGCTCTGAGAAACTCTAAAAAGCTCAAGAAGACTCCAAAAAGCTTTGCAAAGCTTAAATTTAATGATACTCCGTAGCACTAGGATCTAAAAGCTAGGAGATTCGATAAAGAATGATAATAATAAATCCCTACAATGGTGAAGATCAACTTTGAATGTTCTCTAAAAAGCGTTGAAAACTCTAAAAAACCCTGAAAACTCTAAAAAGCCCTAAAATATCTAAAGAGCTCTGAAAAATCTAAAGAGCTCTGAAAAATTCTAAAAAGCTCTGAAAAACCTTTAAGTTAATTATATTTCGTAACACTAGTATCTACTAGCCAGGGGATTCGTTAAAGCCAACTGAAAGTAAATTAATTCTTTATAAAGAATGATACTTACCAAATTCCCTACAATAATGAAGGTTATCTTTGAATATTTCCAAAAAACCATAAAAACACTAAAGAGCCCTGAAAGAGCTCTGAGAAACTCTAAAAAGCTCAAGAAGACTCCAAAAATCTTTGCGAAGCTTAAATTTAATGATACTCCGTAGCACTGGGATCTAAAAGCTAGGAGATTCGATAAAGAATGATAATAATAAATCCCTACAATACTGAAGATCAACTTTGAATGTTCTCTAAAAAGCGTTGAAAACTCTAAAAAACCCTGAAAACTCTAAAAAGCCCTAAAATATCTAAAGAGCTCTGAAAAATCTAAAGAGCTCTGAAAAACTCTAAAAATCTCTGAAAAACCTTTAAGTTAATTATATTTCGTAACACTAGTATCTACTAGCCAGGGGATTCGTTAAAGCCAACTAAAAGTAAATTAATTCTTTAAAAAGAATGATACTAACCAAATTCCCTACAATAATGAAGGTTATCTTTGAATGTTTCCTAAAAACCTTAAAAACACTAAAGAGCCCTGAAAGAGCTCTGAGAAACTCTAAAAAGCTAAAGAAGACTCCAAAAAGCTTTGCAAAGCTTAAATTTAATGATACTCCGTAGCACTGGGATCTAAAAGCTAGGAGATTCGATAAAGAATGATAATAATAAATCCCTACAATAGTGAAGATCAACTTTGAATGTTCTCTAAAAAGCGTTGAAAACTCTGAAAAACCCTGAAAACTCTAAAAAGCCCTAAAATATCTAAAGAGCTCTGAAAAATCTAAAGAGCTCTGAAAAACTCAAAAAAGCTCTGAAAAACCTTTAAGTTAATTATATTTCGTAACACTAGTATCTACTAGCCAGGGGATTCGTTAAAGCCAACTGAAAGTAACTTAATTCTTTATAATGAATGATACTAACGAAATTCCTTACAATAATGAAGATTATCTTTGGATGTTTCCTAAGAACCCTAAAAACACGAAAGAGCCTTGAAAGAGCTCTGGGAAACTCTAAAAAGCTCAGTAAGACTCCAAAAAGTTTTGAAAAGCTTAAATTTAATAATACTCCGTAGCACTGGGATCTACAAGCTAGGAGATTCGTTAAAGAATGATAATAATAAATCCCTACAATAGTGAAGATCAACTTTGAATGTTCTCTAAAAAGCGTTGAATACAATAAAAAACCCTGAAAACTCGAAAAAGCCCTAAAATATCAAAAGAGCTCTGAAAAAGCTTTAAGTTAATTATATTTCGAAGCACTAGTATCTACTAGCCAGGGGATTCGTTAAAGCCAACCTAAAGTAACTTAATTCTTTGTAATGAATGATACCAACAAAATTCCTTACAATAATGAAGATTATCTTTGGATGTTTCCTAAAAATCCTAAAAACACGAAAGAGACTTGAATGAGCTCTGGAAACTCTAAAAGCTCAGGAAGATTCCAAAAAGCTTTGAAAAGCTTAAATTTAATAATACTCCGTAGCACTTGGATCTACAAGCTAGGAGATTCGATAAAGAATGATAATAATAAATCCCTACAATAGTGAAGATCAACTTTGAATGTTCTCTAAAAAGCGTTGAAAACTCTAAAAAACCCTGAAAACTCGAAAAAGCCCTAAAATATCAAAAGAGCTCTGAAAAAGCTTTAAGTTAATTATATTTCGAAGCACTAGTATCTACTAGCCAGGGGATTCGTTAAAGCCAACCTAAAGTAACTTAATTCTTTGTAATGAATGATACCAACAAAATTCCTTACAATAATGAAGATTATCTTTGGATGTTTCCTAAAAATCCTAAAAACACGAAAGAGACTTGAATGAGCTCTGGAAACTCTAAAAGCTCAGGAAGATTCCAAAAAGCTTTGAAAAGCTTAAATTTAATAATACTCCGTAGCACTTGGATCTACAAGCTAGGAGATTCGATAAAGAATGATAATAATAAATCCCTACAATAGTGAAGATCAACTTTGAATGTTCTCTAAAAAGCGTTGAAAACTCTAAAAAACCCTGAAAACTCTAAAAAGCCCTAAAATATCTAAAGAGCTCTGAAAAACTCTAAAGAGCTCTGAAAAACTCTAAAAAGCTCTGAAAAAGCTTTAAGTTAATTATATTTCGTAGCACTAGTATCTACTAGCCAGGGGATTCGTTAAAGCCAACTAAAAGTAAATTAGTTCTTTATAAAGAATGATACTAACCAAATTCCCTACAATAATGAAGGTTATCTTTGAATGTTTCCTAAAAAACTTAAAAACACTAAAGAGCCCTGAAAGAGCTCTGAGAAACTCTAAAAAGCTCAAGAAGACTCCAAAAAGCTTTGCAAAGCTTAAATTTAATGATACTCCGTAGCACTGGGATCTAAAAGCTAGGAGATTCGATAAAGAATGATAATAATAAATCCCTACAATAGTGAAGATCAACTTTGAATGTTCTCTAAAAAGCGTTGAAAACTCTAAAAAACCTTGAAAACTCTAAAAAGCCCTAAAATATCTAAAGAGCTCTGAAAAATCTAAAGAGCTCTGAAAAACTCTAAAAAACTCTGAAAAACCTTTAAGTTAATTATATTTCGTAACACTAGTATCTATTAGCCAGGGGATTCGTTAAAGCCAACTAAAAGTAAATTAATTCTTTATAAAGAATGATACTAACCAAATTCCCTACAATAATGAAGGTTATCTTTGAATGTTTCCTAAAAAACTTAAAAACACTAAAGAGCCCTGAAAGAGCTCTGAGAAACTCTAAAAAGCTCAAGAAGACTCCAAAAAGCTTTGCAAAGCTTAAATTTAATGATACTCCGTAGCACTGGGATCTAAAAGCTAGGAGATTCGATAAAGAATGATAATAATAAATCCCTACAATAGTGAAGATCAACTTTGAATGTTCTCTAAAAAGCGTTGAAAACTCTAAAAAACCTTGAAAACTCTAAAAAACCCTAAAATATCTAAAGAGCTCTGAAAAATCTAAAGAGCTCTGAAAAACTGTAAAAAGCTCTGAAAAGGCTTTAAGTTAAATATATTTCATAACACTAGTATCTACTATCCGGGGGATTAGTTAAAGCCAACTGAAAGTAACTTAATTCTTTATAATGAATGATACTAACAAAATTCCCTACAATAATGAAGGTTATCTTTGAATGTTTCCTAAAAACCTTAAAAACACTAAACAGCCCTGAAAGAGCTCTAAGAAACTCTAAAAAGCTCAAGAAGACTCCAAAAAGCTTTGAAAAGCTTAAATCTAATAATACTCCGTAGCACTGGGATCTAAAAGCTAGGAGATTCGATAAATAATGATAATAATAAATCCCTACAATAGCGAAGATCAACTTTGAATGTTCTCTAAAAAGCGTTGAAAACTCTAAAAAACCCTGAAAATTCTAAAAAGCCCTAAAATATCTAAAGAGCTCTGAAAAATCTAAAGAGCTTTGAAAAACTCTAAAAAGCTCTGAAAAAGCTTTAAGTTAATTATATTTCGTAACACTAGTATCTACTAGCCAGGGAATTCGTTAAAGCCAACTGAAAGTAACTTAATTCTTTATAATGAATGATACTAACAAAATTCCTTACAATAATGAAGATTATCTTTGGATGTTTTCTAAAAACCTTAAAAACACGAAAAAGACTTGAAAGAGCTCTGGAAACTCTAAAAAGCTCAGGAATATTCCAAAAAGCTTTGGAAAGCTTAAATCTAATAATACTCCGTAGCACTGGGATCTACAAGCTAGGAGATTCGATAAAGAATGATAATAATAAATCCCTACAATAGTGAAGATCAACTGTGAATATTATCTAAAAAGCGTTGAAAACTCTAAAAAACCCTGAAAACTCTAAAAAGCCCTAAAATATCTAAAGAGCTCTGAAAAATCTAAAGAGCTCTGAAAAACTCTAAAAAGCTCTGGAAAAGCTTTAAGTTAATTATATTTCGTAATACTAGTATCTACTAGCCAGGGGATTCGTTAAAGCCAACTGAAAGTAACTTAATTCTTTATAATGAATGATACTAACAAAATTCCTTACAATAATGAAGATTATCTTTGGATGTTTCCTAAAAACCCTAAAAACACGAAAGAGACTTGAAAGAGCTCTGGAAACTCTAAAAAGCTCAGGAAGATTCCAAAAATCTTTGAAAAGCTTAAATCTAATAATACTCCGTAGCACTGGGATCTACAAGCTAGGAGATTCGATAAAGAATGATAATAATAAATCCCTACAATAGTGAAGATCAACTGTGAATGTTCTCTAAAAAGCGTTGAAAACTCTAAAAAACCCTGAAAACTCTAAAAAGCCCTAAAATATCTAAAGAGCTCTGAAAAATCTAAAGAGCTCTCAAAAACTCTAAAAAGCTCTTAAAAAGCTTTAAGTTAATTATATTTTGTAGCACTAGTATCTACTAGCCAGGGGATTCGTTAAAGCCAACTAATAGTAACTTAATTCTTTATAAAGAATGATACTAACCAAATTCCCTACAATAATGAAGGTTATCTTTTAATGTTTCCTAAAAACCCAAAAAAAACTAAAGAGCCTTGAAAGAGCTCTGAGAAACTCAAAAAATCTCAGGAAGACTCCAAAAAGCTTTGAAAATCTTGAATTTGATAATACTCCGTAGCACTGGGATCTAAAAGCTAGGAGATTCGATAAAAAAATGATAATAATAGATCCCTACAATAGTTAAGATCAACTTTGAATGTTCTCTAAAAAGCATTGAAAACTCTAAAAAACCCTGAAAACTCTAAAAAGCCCTAAAATATCTAAAGAGCTCTGAAAAACTGTAAAAAGCTCTGAAAAGGCTTTAAGTTAATTATATTTCGTAACACTAGTATCTACTAGCCAGGGGATTAGTTAAAGCCAACTGAAAGTAACTTAATTCTTTATAATGAATGATACTAACAAAATTCTCTACAATAATGAAGATTATCTTTGGATGTTTCCTAAAAACCCTAAAAACACGAAAGAGACTTGAAAGAGCTCTGGAAACTCTAAAAAACCCTGAAAACTCTAAAAAGCTCTAAAAAAGACTTCAATGAGCTCTGAAAAGCTTAAATTTAATAATACTCCGTAGCACTTGGATCTACAAGGTAGGAGATTCGATAAAGAATAATAATAATAAATCCCTACAATAGTGAAGATCAAATTTGAATGTTCTCTAAAAAGCGTTGAAAACTCTAAAAAACCCTGAAAACACTAAAAAGCCCTGAAAAATCTAAAGAGCTCTGAAAAACTCTAAAAAGCTCTTAAAAAGCTTTAAGTTAATTATATTTCGTAGCACTAGTATCTACTAGCCAGAGGATTCGTTAAAGCCGACTAAAAGTAAATTAATTCTTTATAAAGAATGATACTAACCAAATTACCTAAAATAATGAAGGTTATCTTTGAATGTTTCCTAAAAACCTTAAAAACACTAAAGAGCCCTGAAAGAGCTCTGAGAAACTCTAAAAAGCTCATGAAGATTCCAAAAAGCTTTGCAAAGCTTAAATTTAATGATACTCCGTAGCACTGGGATCTAAAAGCTAGGAGATTCGATAAAGAATGATAATAATAAATCCCTACAATAGTGAAGATCAACTGTGAATGTTCTCTAAAAAGCGTTGAAAACTCTAAAAAACCCTGAAAACTCTAAAAAGCCCTAAAATATCTAAAGAGCTCTGAAAAATCTAAAGAGCTCTGAAAAACTCTAAAAAGCTCTTAAAAAGCTTTAAGTTAATTATATTTCGTAGCACTAGTATCTACTAGCCAGGGGATTCGTTAAAGCCAACTAATAGTAACTTAATTCTTTATAAAGAATGATACTAACCAAATTCCCTACAATAATGAAGGTTATCTTTGAATGTTTCCTAAAAACCCTAAAAAAACTAAAGAGCTCTGTAAGAGCTCTGAGAAACTCAAAAAATCTCAGGAAGACTCCAAAAAGCTTTGAAAATCTTGAATTTAATAATACTCCGTAGCACTGGGATCTAAAAGCTAGGAGATTCGATAAAGAATGATAATAATAGATCCCTACAATAGTTAAGATCAACTTTGAATGTTCTCTAAAAAGCGTTGAAAACTCTAAAAAACCCTGAAAACTCTAAAAAGCCCTAAAATATCTAAAGAGCTCTGAAAAACAGTAAAAAGTTCTGAAAATGCTTTAAGTTAATTATATTTCGTAACACTAGTATCTACTAGCCAGGGGATTCGTTAAAGCCAACTGAAAGTAACTTAATTCTTTATAATGAATGATACTAACAAAATTCCTTACAATAATGAAGATCATCTTTGGATGTTTCCTAAAAACCCTAAAAATACGAAAGAGACTTGAAAGAGCTCTGGAAACTCTAAAAAGCTCAGGAAGATTCCAAAAAGCTTTGAAAAGCTTAAATCTAATAATACTCCGTAGCACTGGGATCTACAAGCTAGGAGATTCGATAAAGAATGATAATAATAAATCCCTACAATAGTGAAGATCAACTGTGAATGTTCTATAAAAAGCGTTGAAAACTCTAAAAAACCCTGAAAACTCTAAAAAGCCCTAAAAAATCTAAAGAGCTTTGAAAAACTCTAAAAAGCTCTGAAAAAGCTTTAAGTTAATTATATTTCGTAACACTAGTATCTACTAGCCAGGGGATTCGTTAAAGCCAACTGAAAGTAACTTAATTCTTTATAATGAATGATACTAACAAAATTCCTTACAATAATGAAGATTATCTTTGGATGTTTCCTAAAAACCCTAAAAACACGAAAGAGACTTGAAAGAGCTCTGGAAACTCTAAAAAGCTCAGGAAGATTCCAAAAAGCTTTGAAAAGCTTAAATCTAATAATACTCCGTAGCACTGGGATCTACAAGCTAGGAGATTCGATAAAGAATGATAATAATAAATCCCTACAATAGTAAAGATCAACTGTGAATATTCTCTAAAAAGCGTTGAAAACACTAAAAAACCCTGAAAACTCTAAAGAGCTCTGAAAAATCTAAAGAGCTCTGAAAAACTCTAAAAATCTCTTAAAAAGCTTTAAGTTAATTATATTTCGTAGCACTAGTATCTACTAGCCAGGGGATTCGTTAAAGCCAACTAATAGTAACTTAATTCTTTATAAAGAATGATACTAACCAAATTCCCTACAATAATGAAGGTTATCTTTGAATGTTTCCTAAAAACCCTAAAAAAACTAAAGAGCCCTGAAAGAGCTCTGAGAAACTCAAAAAATCTCAGGAAGACTCCAAAAAGCTTTGAAAAGCTTGAATTTAATAATACTCCGTAGCACTGGGATCTAAAAGTAGGAGATTCGATAAAGAATGATAATAATAGATCCCTACAATAGTTAAGATCAACTTTGAATGTTCTCTAAAAAGCGTTGAAAACTCTAAAAAACCCTGAAAACTCTAAAAAGCCCTAAAATATCTAAAGAGCTCTGATAAATATAAAGAGCTCTGAAAAACTGTAAAAAGCTCTGAAAAGGCTTTAAGTTAATTATATTTCGTAGCACTAATATCTACTAGCCAGGGATTTGTTAAAGCCAACTGAAAGTAACTTAATTCTTTATAATGAATGATACTAACAAAATTCTCTTTGGATATTTCCTAAAAACCCTAAAAACACGAAAGAGCCTTGAAAGAGCTTTGGAAACTTTAAAAATCTCAGGAAGACTCCAAAAAGCTTTGAAAAGCTTAAATTTAATAATACTCCGTAGCACTGGGATTTACAAGCTAGGAGATTCGTTAAATAATGATAATAATAAATCCCTACAATAGTGAAGATCAACTTTGAATGTTCTTTAAAAAGCGTTGAAAACTCTAAAAAACCCTGAAAACTCTAAAAAGCCCTAAAATATCAAAAGAGCTCTGAAAAATCTATAGAGCTCTGAAAAACTCTAAAAAGCTCTGAAAAAGATTTAAGTTAATTATATTTCGTAGCATTAGTATCTACTAGCCAGGGGATTCGTTAAAGCCAACTGAAAGTAACTTAATTCTTTATAACGAATGATACTAACAAAATTCCTTACAATAATGAAGATTATCTTTGGATATTTCCTAAAAACCCTAAAAACACGAAAGAGCCTTGAAAGAGCTTTGGAAACTCTAAAAAGCTCAGTAAGACTCCAAAAAGTTTTGAAAAACTTAAATTTAATAATACTCCGTAGCACTGGGATTTACAAGCTAGGAGATTCGTTAAAGAATGATAAATAATAAATCCCTACAATAGTGAAGATCAACTTTAAATGTTCTCTAAAAAGCGTTGAGAACTCTAAAAAACCCTGAAAACTCTAAAAAGCCCTAAAATATCAAAAGAGCTCTGAAAAATCTAAAGAGCTCTGAAAAACTCTAAAAAGCTCTGAAAAAGCTTTAAGTTAATTATATTTCGAAGCACTAGTATCTACTTTCCAGGGGATTCGTTAAATCCAACTGAAAGTAACTTAATTCTTTATAATGAATGATACTAACAAAATTCCTTACAATAATGAAGATTATCTTTGGATGTTTCTTAAAAACCCTAAAAACACGAAAGAGACTTTAAAGAGCTCTGGAAACTCTAAAAAGCTCAGGAAGATTCCAAAAAGCTTTGAAAAGCTTATTTTTTTTGGTAAGTCCAAAAATGTATTAATGAATATCAAAAATTTACAAGAAGTTTACAAGAAAAGAGGTTTAGAAAACCCCAAAAACTCGCAATCTAATTAAATCTATAATATGGAACATTTGGATATTCTAAAGAACTAACAAAATAAGGTCTCTCATCATAGTTCATCCCTTCACCATTACCAAGTAAACATCCTCTTTTTGCCATAGAGTCTGCTGCAAAATTTGCTTCACGGTATGTGTGCATAAATCTAATAGAGTCATAAGTCTCCTGAATACTTCTCCAACGCTGCTTTGCAAACCATGGAATATTATTATGAGAGAAAGCCATAATAGCTCCAATTGAATCTGAGTGCACCAACACTTTTCTTACCTCCCACTTTTGGGCCCATTCCAAACCCACAATCACACCATATAACTCAGCCAAGAAATTATTTGTGCAACCTAGACCAATGCTCATAGCACCAATGAAGTTGTTGTCATGATCTCGGGCTACAACTCCAGCCCCAGCAATCCCCGGATTCCCTTTCGCAGCACCATCACAACACAAAAGAAGTTCATCTCTATTTGGAGGGTACCAAAAACACTTAATAGGTTGAATATTCTTCACTTTCCTATGTTTAACACGGAAGTAGTTCAGAATTTCCAAGTCTTCAGCAGTGTTATACATAAAACTCTTCAAACGCATAGAGTACTCATGAATCTGATGAAAAACTCTTTGCTTGAAAAAATGAATGCTTATGCTTTTGTTTTCAAAATATTCCAGATTTCTAGCATGCCACAGCTCAGCTCGAACAACTAGGATTGATGACAGCCAAAGATCTTTGATAATTCTACGTCTTCCTTTTGAAACTTTGTAAGCATCAACAATATTAAAATGAGGTTGAAGAGAGAAAATACCTGCAATCCACTCCCAAACTTGTGTTGCATAAGAACAAGTCCACAAAATATGATATAAGGATTCCTCTTCACACTTACACAAGTAACATCTATTGGCCAATTCCACTTTAAACCTACTTCTGATCTTGTCAGAAGTTGCGCAAGCTTCTCGACAGAGTTTCCAGTTTTGTGCAGCAAGTTTAGGGTGATTAGACTTCCTCCATAGCAAGCCAAAATCCTCCAAAACTGTATACTTCTTCCTAATAAGTTCCTTGGTTGATTTAACCGTGAAAACCCCATGTAAATCATGCATCCAGACCCTGCAGTCAACTCCTCCACGTAAAACTGGCAGATTTGAGGCTTCAACACCAGCACTCATCAACACCTGACCGTGAACTCCATGAAGATGCAAAGCATTATCAATAAGAATATCACTCACCTTGGTAGAAAAATCCAGTTCATAGTTTCCTAATATATCAGCAATGCTTTGAGTACCATACCAAACATCATAATAAAGAGATGTTGATCTTCCATCACCAAGAAGAACTTTAGTGTTTTTATCAACCAGATTCTGAACTACTTTAATCCCTGGAAATATAGAGGATTTAACACCATAACGCTTCAACCTCCCACAAGTATAAGTATATTTCGCCCATAAGAAACGCGCCCATTTTTTTTGAGAAGAACGAATACTCCACCACAACTTCATAAGCATAGCTCTATTGGTGGTTTCCATGCTCGTAATACCTAAGCCACCTTCTTTCAAAGGACAACAAACTTTAGGAAAACCAACAACAAATTTTCTAGCTATCTCCGCATCACCAGACCAAAGAAAGTTACGAATCACTCTTTCAGCTTGTTGAATGAACTTCTTAGGCCATTTATAGACAGCCATGTTGTGAATGGTGTAACTAGCAATCACTGAGTTAATTAGAACAATTCTATCTTGAAAAGAAAGAAGTTTACCTTTCCAAACAGCAAGTTGATTTTTGATTTTATCAATAACGTTGCTTATGTGACGATATCGAACTGCACCAGGCATAATTTGCACACCCAAGTATCTATCAGGGAAAGTAGTAACACTCATATCAAGTAAATCAGTGATAGTTCTGCATCTACTCGACGAACCTCCACCATAATATACCTTACTTTTATGACGACAAACAGATTGACCAGAGGCCGCTTGATATTTACCAAGCAAAACAAGAAGGTTATTCAAGCTCTTCATGTTGCCCTTACAAAAGATCATAATCTCATCAGCAAAGAAGAGATGAGTGGGAGAAATACCTCTTTTAGAGAGCATAGGAGTCATCTTCTTTTCTAGAAAAAGCTTGGTAAGATTTCTACTGAGCACATCTTCAATTAGGACAAAAATCAGAGGAGATAAGGGGTCACCTTGTCTTAGACCTCTATTAATCTTGAAGAATCCTTCTGGGTTACCATTTAGAAGAATAGAAATACGCGCCAAGTTCAGAATTGAAAGAATCCAAGAACACCAATTGTCAGAAAAACCATAACTCCGAAAGACCTCCAAGACAAAAGACCAGCGAACCGTATCAAAAGCTTGAGTAATATCAAGCTTGAGACCAACATTGCCATCCTTACGTTTTGTCTTAAGATCATTAACCATCTCTGAAGCAACACTTATGTTTTCATGAATGTTACGCCCCTTCATAAACGCAACTTGCTCTTCTGAAACAAGATTATCAAGGACACTACCAAGTCTAGTAGCTAGGATCTTAGTGAAAATTTTAAAGAAAAAATTACTAAGACCAATAGGCCGAAAATCATTAAGAGTGTTTGCTCCTTTTACCTTGGCAATTAAAATCAAGAGACTAGAATTAGTACCTTGAGGAATAACCTTCTCTGTCCAGCAATAAATGATAGCATTATAGAGGTCTTGCTGAATTATCTCCCAGCAATGTCTATAGAAACACCCAGAGAAACCATCAGGGCCAGGCGCACTGTCAGCTCCAAGATTAAAAACCGCCTCTTTAATTTCATCTAGAGTCGGAATTGCATCCATTCTTTGACTGTCTTCAACAGAAATAATGTTGTGCTCATACTCAAAAAGATCTTCCTCTATAATCAGGTCCGAACCATTAAATTTAGCCTCATAAAAAGACACAACATGGTCTCGAATTTGTTCAAAATCTGTTAGAACATTCCCATTACCATCTACCAATTCAGAAATCATATTGTTGCTCCTACGAGTTCTAATATTGGCATGAAAGAAAGAAGTATTACTTGCACCCTCCAACAACCATTTACTTCTTGTTTTTTGTTTTAACATAATGGCTTGTTGAGCTCTAATGTCTTGGAGAATAATTGACGCATCTTTGGCAGCATTAAGCTTGCTAACATCCTCAGGATCTTCATCAGAAATACGAAGAGCAACTTCTAAAGTCAGATTAGCTTGCTTAAACCTAGCATGAACATTACCAAAAACCCTCATATTCTATTCTTTTAGACCGATCTTCAATCTCTTAAGCTTGAAGGGAAAGATAAAAGCCGAAGAACCTAAAACAGGAGCATTCCAGTTCTCTTTAACCAACCTCATGAAATCATTATGCACAAACCACATCTTTTGAAACCTGAAAGGAGCTCTTTTTGGCCTCAAAAAAGTAATAGGAAAACCAATAATTGCAGAGTGATCGGATACTTCCCTAGGGAGAGCCTTACATCTCCAGTTCTCAAATTTATTCAGCCAAGCTTCATTAATCAAGGCTCTATCCAATTTACAAAGAATTCTTCTTCACCTGATTGACCATTAGCCCAAGTGAATTTAGAACCCAAGGAGTCTGCTTTAAAGAGATCATTATCATCCATCCAATCAGCAAATTCATTGATGACAGAAGTTCTAGGCTCACGCCCTCCTCTTTTTTCCTCATTACGTAAGACACAGTTGAAATCTCCCATGACTAACCAAGGAGTTGTACAATCACGTGAAGACAGTTGCTGCCATAAGTTTCTTCTAGTGACTTGAATACAGCTTGCGTGAATGAAAGAGATCATAACACCATCAACTTCAATTGTAATAGCTTGTTTGCTAGAGTTTATTACATTAGGCATTACCATCTCCTCAGACCAAAAGATCCAAATATTCCCTTTCAACCTCCCAACAGAATTATGAATAACGTTTCTCATATAACCAGAAATATGTAAACCTTGCACAAATTTATCAGAACAATAAACCTTAGGTTCTGCAATGCAGAATATATCAGGCTTAAATTCTTTAATTAACTCCTTCAGCTTGTCTCTGGCTGCCTCTCGAGCAACTCCATTGATGTTCCAGAAGAGAACACGCATTACAAACAAGTTTTGGAGGAAACATTACCCATCTTAGAGGATTCAACAGAGTATAAACTCAACGTGTTTCCTTTTGTCAAACAACTTACTTTTCCTACACAATTTCCTAACAAAGAAACGTTCTCAGTTTGGGAAGCCTCATCAGTTTGGGAAGTCGTGTGAGTTTGGGAAACCCTACCCGTAGAATTATTAATACGTCTCTGCATGATTTGCATGCGATTACGTTTAAGCTCTTGTTCAGCCCTAAATTTTGCATCAGCCTCACTTTCAGGCATCTCATTCCCTAGGTTTAGAGCATCAAACTTATTTCTCTTCAACAAGTACTCACCAGCCATCAGTTGATCACTAAGAGGAGTTGGAGTTGAACCAGTCCTAACAGGTTTAGGAATCTTAGTTACTACCTCACCTGTCTTAGTTGATGATTCAATTTCACCCACTGAACCATCATTAACTAAAACTGAATTTGATGCATGAATTTGTTTAGTTCTTGCCAATTCAACATAAACAGCATCAAGTTCAGCTTGGGACTTAGCCATTGCAACCTCCAACTGCTGAGCCTTCTCTAGCTTAGCAGCATACTCCACATCAATATCTCCAGTTATATTAATATCTGTTGTTTCATTAGAAGACTGCTGCTTTGAAGCCTTCTTACCCTTTTTCTTACACTGCGCCACCTTCCATTCTGTACCTTGTTGGACCACAGAACTAGATCGTTGTTGGACAGCTACAATCTGTTGTGTTGGAACTTGGTTATCCCCATTGTTTTTAGCTTGTTTTCTACATTCCTGATCTGTATGACCAATTATCTTGCACTTAGAACAGAATTTCGGAACCTTTTGAATCTCAACAGGCTGCAAGAAATCCACACCACCACCAGAAACATGGATAGCATCAGTAGCATGCTCAATATCCACCAGAACTGCAGCAAAGTGACCATATTCATGAGCTAAAGTATGTTTATCAACAACTATAGGAGTACCCAGAGACTTTGCCATTGTTAACAGCGTTTTTTCAGTCCAAAACTCCATTGAAAGTCCAGGAAAAGTAACCCATACCGAAGCATGAGAAGAACGTTGCTTCTCAGCATCAAAACCTGGAAACCATTCTATTAGGTTTAACTTCTGATGGCCAAAAAACCAAGCTTCTACGTTCATAATCTTATCTTTTGCTTCTTGAGATCTTAGCTTGATAATGAAGAAACCCCTGCTCATAGGGACAAATTGTAATAACTCTTGCCCTAATTGCCATTTCTGTTCAAAATGATTTTTAACCTCTTGAAAGTTTATACCTTTTAGATCAAGACGACCTATAAGGCTATATTTCCAAATATCACAACCTTCATAATAGAATGAATCCGGAAGAACCACCGCTGGTTTTCCTTCTTTCACCGTGGGTTTTGGAAGAGTATTAATATCAATCATGGTTGTTGGAAGCTGTTGTTTTCCCCTCACTTGATCCGCATATGTCATGGTCTTTAACCTTGTTGTTTGAGCTTCATCACTCATTCCAAATCACCAAAAGATGATTGAAATCCGTGAAGAATACTGAAAAGAATTTTTTTTTTTTGTAAAACCCTAAAAAGAAAACGCCTTGAAGGGATTTTTTTCAGGAGAGAGAAAATTTTTCCTTGTTGTGTTGAAAAATCAAAACGATTTATTATAAAAAAGCTTAAATTTAATAATACTCTGTAGCACTTGGATCTACAAGCTATAAGATTCGATAAAGAATGAGAATAATAAATCCCTACAATAGTGAAGATCAACTTTGAATGTTCTCTAAAAAGCGTTGAAAACTCTAAAAAACCCTGAAAACTCTAAAAAGCCCTAAAATATCTAAAGAGCTCTGAAAAATCTAAAGAGCTTTGAAAAACTCTAAAAAGCTCTGAAAAAGCTTTAAGTTAATTATATTTCGTAGCACTAGTATATACTAGCCAGGGGATTCGTTAAAGCCAACTAAAAGTAAATTAGTTCTTTATAAAGAATGATACTAACCAAATTCCCTACAATAATGAAGGTTATCTTTGAATGTTTCCTAAAAACCTTAAAAACACTAAAGAGCCCTGAAAGAGCTCTGAGAAACTCTAAAAAGCTCAAGAAGACACCAAAAATCTTTGAAAAGCTTAAATTTAATGATACTCCGTAGCACTGGGATCTAAAAGCTAGGAGATTCGATAAAGAATGATAATAATAAATCCCTACAATAGCGAAGATCAACTTTGAATGTTCTCTAAAAAGCGTTGAAAACTCTAAAAAACCCTGAAAATTCTAAAAAGCCCTAAATTATCTAAAGAGCTCTGAAAAATCTAAAGATCTCTGAAAAACTGTAAAAAGCTCTGCAAAAGCTTTAAGTTAATTATATTTCGTAACACTAGTATCTACTAGCCAGGGGATTAGTTAAAGCCAATTGAAAGTAACTTAATTCTTTATAATGAATGATACTAACAAAACTCTCTACAATAATGAAGATTATCTTTGGATGTTTCCTAAAACCCTAAAAACACGAAAGAGACTTGAAAGAGCTCTGGAAACTCTAAAAAGCTCAGGAAGATTCCAAAAAGCATTGAAAAGCTTAAATCTAATAATACTCCGTAGCACTGGGACCTACAAGCTAGGAGATTCAATAAAGAATGATAACAATAAATCCCTACAATAGTGAAGATCAACTGTGAATGTTCTCTAAAAAGCGTTGAAAACTCTAAAAAACCCTGAAAACTCTAAAAAGCCCTAAAATATCTAAAGAGCTCTGAAAAATCTAAAGAGCTTTGAAAAACTCTAAAAAGCTCTCAAAAAACCTTTAAGTTAATTATATTTCGTAACACTAGTATCTACTAGCCAGGGGATTCGTTAAAGCCAACTGAAAGTAACTTAATTCTTTATAATGAATGATACTAACAAAATTCCTTACAATAATGAAGATTATCTTTGGATGTTTCCTAAAAACCCTAAAAACACGAAAGAGACTTGAAAGAGCTCTGGAAACTCTAAAAAGCTCAGGAAGATTCCAAAAAGCTTTGAAAAGCTTAAATCTAATAATACTCCGTAGCACTGGGATCTACAAGCTAGGAGATTCGATAAAGAATGATAATAATAGATCCCTACAGTAGTTAAGATCAACTTTGAATGTTCTCAAAAAAGCGTTGAAAACTCTAAAAAACCCTGAAAACTCTAAAAAGCCCTAAAATATCTAAAGAGCTCTGATAAATATAAAGAGCTCTGAAAAACTGTAAAAAGCTCTGAAAAGGCTTTAAGTTAATTATATTTCGTAACACTAGTATCTACTAGCCAGGGGATTAGTTAAAGCCAACTGAAACTAACTTAATTCTTTATAATGAATGATACTAACAAAATTCTCTACAATAATGAAGATTATCTTTGGATGTTTCCTAAAAACCCTAAAAACACGAAAGAGACTTGAAAGAGCTCTGGAAACTCTAAAAAGCTCAGGAAGATTCCAAAAAGCTTTGAAAAGCTTAAATCTAATAATACTCCGTAGCACTGGGATCTACAAGCTAGGAGATTCGATAAAGAATGATAATAATAGATCCCTACAGTAGTTAAGATCAACTGTGAATATTCTCTAAAAAGCGTTGAAAACTCTAAAAAACCCTGAAAACTCTAAAAAGCCCTAAAATATCTAAAGAGCTCTGATAAATATAAAGAGCTCTGAAAAACTGTAAAAAGCTCTGAAAAGGCTTTAAGTTAATTATATTTCGTAACACTAGTATCTACTAGCCAGGGGATTAGTTAAAGCCAACTGAAAGTAACTTAATTCTTTATAATGAATGATACTAACAAAATTCTCTACAATAATGAAGATTATCTTTGGATGTTTCCTAAAAACCCTAAAAACACGAAAGAGACTTGAAAGAGCTCTGGAAACTCTAAAAAGCTCGGGAAGATTCCAAAAAGCTTTGAAAAGCTTAAATCTAATAATACTCCGTAGCACTGGGATCTACAAGCTAGGAGATTCGATAAAGAATGATACTAATAAATCCCTACAATAATGAAGATCAACTGTGAATATTCTCTAAAAAGCGTTGAAAACTCTAAAAAACCCTGAAAACTCTAAAAAGCCCTAAAATATCTAAAGAGCTCTGAAAAATCTAAAGAGCTCTGAAAAACTCTAAAAAGCTCTGAAAAGGATTTAAGTTAATTATATCTCGTAGCACTAATATCTACTAGCCAGGGATTTGTTAAAGCCAACTGAAAGTAAGTTAATTCTTTATAATGAATGATACTAACAAAATTCTCTTTGGATATTTCCTAAAAACCCTAAAAACACGAAAGAGCCTTGAAAGAGCTTTGGAAACTTTAAAAAGCTCAGGAAGACTCCAAAAAGCTTTGAAAAGCTTAAATTTAATAATACTGCGTAGCACTGGGATTTACAAGCTAGGAGATTCGTTAAACAATGATAATAATAAATCCCTACAATAGTGAAGATCAACTTTGAATGTTCTATAAAAAGCGTTGAAAACTCTAAAAAACCCTGAAAACTCTCAAAAGACATAAAATATCTAAAGAGCTCTGAAAAACTCTAAAAAGCTCTGAAAAGGATTTAAGTTAATTATATTTCGTTGCACTAATATCTACTAGCTAGGGATTTGTTAAAGCCAACTGAAAGTAAGTTAATTCTTTATAATGAATGATACTAACAAAATTCTCTTTGGATATTTCCTAAAAACCCTAAAAACACGAAAGAGCCTTGAAAGAGCTTTGGAAACTTTAAAAAGCTCAGGAAGACTCCAAAAAGCTTTGAAAAGCTTAAATTTAATAATACTCCGTAGCACTGGGATTTACAAGCTAGGAGATTCATTAAAGAATGATAATAATAAATCCCTACAATAGTGAAGATCAACTTTGAATGTTCTATAAAAAGCGTTGAAAACTCTAAAAAACACTGAAAACTCTCAAAAGCCCTAAAATATCTAAAGAGCTCTGAAAAATCTAAAGAGCTCTGAAAAACTCTAAAAAGCTCTGAAAAAGCTTTAAGTTAATTATATTTCGTAGCATTAGTATCTACTAGCAAGGGGATTCGTTAAAGCCAACTGAAAGTAACTTAATTCTTTATAATGAATGATACTAACAAAATTCCTTACAATAATGAAGATTATCTTTGGATATTTCCTAAAAGCCCTAAAAACACGAAAGAGCCTTGAAAGAGCTTTGGAAACTCTAAAAAGCTCAGTAAGACTCCAAAAAGTTTTGAAAAGCTTAAATTTAATAATACTCCGTAGCACTGGGATTTACAAGCTAGGAGATTCGTTAAAGAATGATAATAATAAATCCCTACAATAGTGAAGATCAACTTTAAATGTTCTCTAAAAAGCGTTGAGAACTCTAAAAAACCATGAAAACTCTAAAAAGCCCTAAAATATCTAAAGAGCTCTGATAAATATAAAGAGCTCTGAAAAACTCTAAAAAGCTCTGAAAAAGCTTTAAGTTAATTATATTTCGAAGCACTAGTATCTAATAGCCAGGGGATTCGTTAAAGCCAACTGAAAGTAACTTAATTCTTTATAATGAATGATACTAACAAAATTCCTTACAATAATGAAGATTATCATTGGATGTTTCTTAAAAACCCTAAAAACACGAAAGAGACTTGAAAGAGCTCTGGAAACTCTAAAAAGCTCAGGAAGATTCCAAAAAGCTTTGAAAAGCTTAAATTTAATAATACTCTGTAGCACTTGGATCTACAAGCTAGAAGATTCGATAAAGAATGAGAATAATAAATCCCTACAATAGTGAAGATCAACTTTGAATGTTCTCTAAAAAGCGTTGAAAACTCTAAAAAACCCTGAAAACTCTAAAAAGCCCTAAAATATCTAAAGAGCTCTGAAAAATCTAAAGAACTCTTAAAAACTCTAAAAAGCTCTGAAAAAGCTTTAAGTTAATTATATTTCGTAACACTAGTATCTACTAGCCAGGGGATTAGTTAAAGCCAACTAAAAGTAAATTAGTTCTTTTTAAAGAATGATACTAACCAAATTCCCTACAATAATGAAGGTTATCTTTGAATGTTTCCTAAAAACCTTAAAAACACTAAAGAGCCTTGAAAGAGCTCTGAGAAACTCTAAAAAGCTCATGAAGACTCCAAAAGCTTTGAAAAGCTTAAATTTAATGATACTCCGTAGCACTGGGATCTAAAAGCTAGGAGATTCGATAAAGAATGATAATAATAAATCCCTACAATAGCGAAGATCAACTTTGAATGTTCTCTAAAAAGCGTTGAAAACTCTAAAAAACCCTGAAAATTCTAAAAAGCCCTAAAATATTTAAAGAGCTCTGAAAAATATAAAGAGCTTTGAAAAACTCTAAAAAGCTCTCAAAAAACCTTTAAGTTAATTATATTTTGTAACACTAGTATCTACTAGCCAAGGGATTCGTTAAAGCCAACTGAAAGTAACTTAATTCTTTATAATGAATGATACTAACAAAATTCCTTACAATAATGAATATTATCTTTGGATGTTTCCTAAAAACCCTAAAAACACGAAAGAGACTTGAAAGAGCTCTGGAAACTCTAAAAAGCTCAGGAAGATTCCAAAGAGCTTTGAAAAGCTTAAATCTAATAATACTCCGTAGCACTGGGATCTACAAGCTAGGAGATTCGATAAAGAATGATAATAATAAATCCCTACAATAGTGAAGATCAACTGTGAATATTCTCTAAAAAGCGTTGAAAATTCTAAAAAACCCTGAAAACTCTAAAAAGCCCTATAATATCTAAAGAGCTCTGAAAAATCTAAAGAGCTCTGAAAAACTGTAAAAAGCTCTGCAAAAGCTTTAAGTTAATTATATTTCGTAACACTAGTATCTACTAGCCAGGGGATTAGTTAAAGCCAATTGAAAGTAACTTAATTCTTTATAATGAATGATACTAACAAAATTCTCTACAATAATGAAGATTATCTTTGGATGTTTCCTAAAAACCCTAAAAACACGAAAGAGACTTGAAAGAGCTCTGGAAACTCTAAAAAGCTCAGGAAGATTCCAAAAAGCATTGAAAAGCTTAAATCTAATAATACTCCGTAGCACTGGGACCTACAAGCTAGGAGATTCGATAAAGAATGATAACAATAAATCCCTACAATAGTGAAGATCAACAGTGAATGTTCTCTAAAAAGATTTGAAAACTCTAAAAAACCCTGAAAACTCTAAAAAGCCTTAAAATATCTAAAGAGCTCTGAAAAATCTAAAGAGCTTTGAAAAACTCTAAAAAGCTCTCAAAAAACCTTTAAGTTAATTATATTTCGTAACACTAGTATCTACTAGCCAGGGGATTCGTTAAAGCCAACTGAAAGTAACTTAATTCTTTATAATGAATGATACTAACAAAATTCCTTACAATAATGAAGATTATCTTTGGATGTTTCCTAAAAACCCTAAAAACACGAAAGAGACTTGAAAGAGCTCTGGAAACTCTAAAAAGCTCAGGAAGATTCCAAAAAGCTTTGAAAAGCTTAAATCTAATAATACTCCGTAGCACTGGGATCTACAAGCTAGGAGATTCGATAAAGAATGATAATAATAAATCCCTACAATAGTGAAGATCAACTTTAAATGTTCTCTAAAAAGCGTTGAGAACTCTAAAAAACCATGAAAACTCTAAAAAGCCCTAAAATATCTAAAGAGCTCTGATAAATATAAAGAGCTCTGAAAAACTCTAAAAAGCTCTGAAAAAGCTTTAAGTTAATTATATTTCGAAGCACTAGTATCTAATAGCCAGGGGATTCGTTAAAGCCAACTGAAAGTAACTTAATTCTTTATAATGAATGATACTAACAAAATTCCTTACAATAATGAAGATTATCTTTGGATGTTTCTTAAAAACCCTAAAAACACGAAAGAGACTTGACAGAGCTCTGGAAACTCTAAAAAGCTCAGGAAGACTCCAAAAAGCTTTGAAAAGCTTAAATTTAATAATACTCTGTAGCACTTGGATCTACAAGCTAGAAGATTCGATAAAGAATGAGAATAATAAATCCCTACAATAGTGAAGATCAACTTTGAATGTTCTCTAAAAAGCGTTGAAAACTCTAAAAAACCCTGAAAACTCTAAAAAGCCCTAAAATATCTAAAGAGCTCTGAAAAATCTAAAGAACTCTTAAAAACTCTAAAAAGCTCTGAAAAAGCTTTAAGTTAATTATATTTCGTAGCACTAGTATCTACTAGCCAGGGGATTCGTTAAAGCCAACTAAAAGTAAATTAGTTCTTTTTAAAGAATGATACTAACCAAATTCCCTACAATAATGAAGGTTATCTTTGAATGTTTCCTAAAAACCTTAAAAACACTAAAGAGCCTTGAAAGAGCTCTGAGAAACTCTAAAAAGCTCATGAAGACTCCAAAAAGCTTTGAAAAGCTTAAATTTAATGATACTCCGTAGCACTGGGATCTAAAAGCTAGGAGATTCGATAAAGAATGATAATAATAAATCCCTACAATAGCGAAGATCAACTTTGAATGTTCTCTAAAAAGCGTTGAAAACTCTAAAAAACCCTGAAAATTCTAAAAAGCCCTAAAATATCTAAAGAGCTCTGAAAAATATAAAGAGCTTTGAAAAACTCTAAAAAGCTCTCAAAAAACCTTTAAGTTAATTATATTTTGTAACACTAGTATCTACTAGCCAAGGGATTCGTTAAAGCCAACTGAAAGTAACTTAATTCTTTATAATGAATGATACTAACAAAATTCCTTACAATAATGAAGATTATCTTTGGATGTTTCCTAAAAACCCTAAAAACACGAAAGAGACTTGAAAGAGCTCTGGAAACTCTAAAAAGCTCAGGAAGATTCCAAAGAGCTTTGAAAAGCTTAAATCTAATAATACTCCGTAGCACTGGGATTTACAAGTTAGGAGATTCGATAAAGAATGATAATAATAAATCCCTACAATAGTGAAGATCAACTTTGAATATTCTCTAAAAAGCGTTGAAAATTCTAAAAAACCCTGAAAACTCTAAAAAGCCCTATAATATCTAAAGAGCTCTGAAAAATCTAAAGAGCTCTGAAAAATTGTAAAAAGCTCTGCAAAAGCTTTAAGTTAATTATATTTCGTAACACTAGTATCTACTAGCCAGGGGATTAGTTAAAGCCAATTGAAAGTAACTTAATTCTTTATAATGAATGATACTAACAAAATTCTCTACAATAATGAAGATTATCTTTGGATGTTTCCTAAAAACCCTAAAAACACGAAAGAGACTTGAAAGAGCTCTGGAAACTCTAAAAAGCTCAGGAAGATTCCAAAAAGCATTGAAAAGCTTAAATCTAATAATACTCCGTAGCACTGGGACCTACAAGCTAGGAGATTCGATAAAGAATGATAACAATAAATCCCTACAATAGTGAAGATCAACTGTGAATGTTCTCTAAAAAGCGTTGAAAACTCTAAAAAACTCTGAAAACTCTCAAAAGCCCTAAAATATCTAAAGAGCTCTGAAAAACTCTAAAAAGCTCTGAAAAGGATTTAAGTTAATTATATTTCGTAGCACTAATATCTACTAGCCAGGGATTTGTTAAAGCCAACTGAAAGTAAGTTAATTCTTTATAATGAATGATACTAACAAAATTCTCTTTGGATATTTCCTAAAAACCCTAATAACACGAAAGAGACTTGAAAGAGCTCTGGAAACTCTAAAAAGCTCAGGAAGATTCCAAAAAGCATTGAAAAGCTTAAATCTAATAATACTCCGTAGCACTGGGATCTACAAGCTAGGAGATTCGATAAAGAATGATACTAATAAATCCCTACAATAATGAAGATCAACTGTGAATATTCTCTAAAAAGCGTTGAAAACTCTAAAAAACCCTGAAAACTCTAAAAAGCCCTAAAATATCTAAAGAGCTCTGAAAAATCTAAAGAGCTCTGAAAAACTCTAAAAAGCTCTTAAAAAGCTTTAAATTAATTATATTTCGTAGCACTAGTATCTACTAGCCAGGGATTTGTTAAAGCCAACTGAAAGTAAGTTAATTCTTTATAATGAATGATACTAACAAAATTCTCTTTGGATATTTCCTAAAAACCCTAAAAACACGAAAGAGCCTTGAAAGAGCTTTGGAAACTTTAAAAAGTTCAGGAAGACTCCAAAAAGCTTTGAAAAGCTTAAATTTAATAATACTCCGTAGCACTGGGATTTACAAGCTAGGAGATTCGTTAAATAATGATAATAATAAATCCCTACAATAGTGAAGATCAACTTTGAATGTTCTATAAAAAGCGTTGAAAACTCTAAAAAACTCTGAAAACTCTCAAAAGCCCTAAAATATCTAAAGAGCTCTGAAAAACTCTAAAAAGCTCTGAAAAGGATTTAAGTTAATTATATTTCGTAGCACTAATATCTACTAGCCAGGGATTTATTAAAGCCAACTGAAAGTAAGTTAATTCTTTATAATGAATGATACTAACAAAATTCTCTTTGGATATTTCCTAAAAACCCTAAAAACACGAAAGAGCCTTGAAAGAGCTTTGGAAACTTTAAAAAGCTCAGGAAGACTCCAAGAAGCTTTGAAAAGCTTAAATTTAATAATACTCCGTAGCACTGGGATTTACAAGCTAGGAGATTCATTAAAGAATGATAATAATAAATCCCTACAGTAGTGAAGATCAACTTTGAATGTTCTATAAAAAGCGTTGAAAACTCTAAAAGACACTGAAAACTCTCAAAAGCCCTGAAAAATCTAAAGAGCTCTGAAAAATCTAAAGAGCTCTGAAAAACTCTAAAAAGCTCTGAAAAAGCTTTAAGTTAATTATAATTTGTAGCACTAGTATCTACTAGCCAGGGGATTCGTTAAAGCCAACTAATTCATTAAAAAGAATGATACTAACCAAATTCCCTACAATAATGAAGGTTATCTTTGAATGTTTCCTAAAATCCCTAAAAACACTAAAGAGCCCTGAAAGAGCTCTGAGAAACTCTAAAAAGCTCAGGAAGACTCCAAAAAGCTATGAAAAGCTTAAATTTAATAATACTCCGTAGAACTGGGATCTAAAAGCTAGGAGATTCGATAAAGAATGATAATAATAAATCCTTACAATAGTGAAGATCAACTTTGAATGTTCTCTAAAAAGCGTTGAAAACTCTAAAAAACCCTGAAAACTCTAAAAAGCCATAAAATATCAAAAGAGCTCTGAAAAATCTATAGAGCTCTGAAAAACTCTATAAAGCTCTGAAAAAGCTTTAAGTTAATTATATTTCGTAGCACTAGTATCTACTAGCCAGGGGATTCGTTAAAGCCAACTGAAAGTAACTTAATTCTTTATAATGAATGATACTAACAAAATTCCTTACAATAATGAAGATTATCTTTGGATATTTCCTAAAAACCCTAA
>NC_039361.1:126837954-126838927 GCF_003573695.1 Papaver somniferum
TTAAAGCCAACTGAAAGTAAGTTAATTCTTTATAATGAATGATACTAACAAAATTCTCTTTGGATATTTCCTAAAAACCCTAAAAACACGAAAGAGCCTTGAAAGAGCTTTGGAAACTTTAAAAAGCTCAGGAAGACTCCAAGAAGCTTTGAAAAGCTTAAATTTAATAATACTCCGTAGCACTGGGATTTACAAGCTAGGAGATTCATTAAAGAATGATAATAATAAATCCCTACAGTAGTGAAGATCAACTTTGAATGTTCTATAAAAAGCGTTGAAAACTCTAAAAGACACTGAAAACTCTCAAAAGCCCTGAAAAATCTAAAGAGCTCTGAAAAATCTAAAGAGCTCTGAAAAACTCTAAAAAGCTCTGAAAAAGCTTTAAGTTAATTATAATTTATAGCACTAGTATCTACTAGCCAGGGGATTCGTTAAAGCCAACTAATTCATTAAAAAGAATGATACTAACCAAATTCCCTACAATAATGAAGGTTATCTTTGAATGTTTCTTAAAATCCCTAAAAACACTAAAGAGCCCTGAAAGAGCTCTGAGAAACTCTAAAAAGCTCAGGAAGACTCCAAAAAGCTATGAAAAGCTTAAATTTAATAATACTCCGTAGAACTGGGATCTAAAAGCTAGGAGATTCGATAAAGAATGATAATAATAAATCCTTACAATAGTGAAGATCAACTTTGAATGTTCTCTAAAAAGCGTTGAAAACTCTAAAAAACCCTGAAAACTCTAAAAAGCCATAAAATATCAAAAGAGCTCTGAAAAATCTATAGAGCTCTGAAAAACTCTATAAAGCTCTGAAAAAGCTTTAAGTTAATTATATTTCGTAGCACTAGTATCTACTAGCCAGGGGATTCGTTAAAGCCAACTGAAAGTAACTTAATTCTTTATAATGAATGATACTAACAAAATTCCTTACAATAATGAAGATTATCTTTGGATATTTCCTAAAAACCCTAA
>NC_039361.1:126838937-126841088 GCF_003573695.1 Papaver somniferum
TAGTGAAGATCAACTTTGAATGTTCTATAAAAAGCGTTGAAAACTCTAAAAGACACTGAAAACTCTCAAAAGCCCTGAAAAATCTAAAGAGCTCTGAAAAATCTAAAGAGCTCTGAAAAACTCTAAAAAGCTCTGAAAAAGCTTTAAGTTAATTATAATTTATAGCACTAGTATCTACTAGCCAGGGGATTCGTTAAAGCCAACTAATTCATTAAAAAGAATGATACTAACCAAATTCCCTACAATAATGAAGGTTATCTTTGAATGTTTCTTAAAATCCCTAAAAACACTAAAGAGCCCTGAAAGAGCTCTGAGAAACTCTAAAAAGCTCAGGAAGACTCCAAAAAGCTATGAAAAGCTTAAATTTAATAATACTCCGTAGAACTGGGATCTAAAAGCTAGGAGATTCGATAAAGAATGATAATAATAAATCCTTACAATAGTGAAGATCAACTTTGAATGTTCTCTAAAAAGCGTTGAAAACTCTAAAAAACCCTGAAAACTCTAAAAAGCCATAAAATATCAAAAGAGCTCTGAAAAATCTATAGAGCTCTGAAAAACTCTATAAAGCTCTGAAAAAGCTTTAAGTTAATTATATTTCGTAGCACTAGTATCTACTAGCCAGGGGATTCGTTAAAGCCAACTGAAAGTAACTTAATTCTTTATAATGAATGATACTAACAAAATTCCTTACAATAATGAAGATTATCTTTGGATATTTCCTAAAAACCCTAAGAAAACGAAAGAGCCTTGAAAGAGCTTTGGAAACTCAAAAAAGCTCAGTAAGACTCCAAAAAGTTTTGAAAAGCTTAAATTTAATAATACTCCGTAGCACTGGGATTTACAAGCTAAGAGATTCGTTAAAGAATGATAATAATAAATCCCTACAATAGTGAAGATCAACTTTAAATGTTTTCTAAAAAGCGTTGAGAACTCTAAAAAACCATGAAAACTCTAAAAAGCCCTAAAATATCAAAAGAGCTCTGATAAATATAAAGAGCTCTGAAGAACTCTAAAAAGCTCTGAAAAAGCTTTAAGTTAATTATATTTCGAAGCATTAGTATCTACTAGCCAGGGGATTCGTTAAAGCCAACTGAAAGTAAGTTAATTCTTTATAATTAATGATACTAACAAAATTCCTTACAATAATGAAGATTATCTTTGGATGTTTCTTAAAAACCCTAAAAACACGAAAGAGACTTGAAAGAGCTCTGGAAACTCTAAAAAGCTCAGGAATATTCCAAAAAGCTTTGAAAAGCTTAAATTTAATAATACTCTGTAGCACTTGGATCTACAAGCTAGAAGATTCGATAAAGAATGAGAATAATAAATCCCTACAATAGTGAAGATCAACTTTGAATGTTCTCTAAAAAGCGTTGAAAACTCTAAAAAACCCTGAAAACTCTAAAAAGCCCTAAAATATCTAAAGAACTCTGAAAAATCTAAAGAGCTCTGAAAAACTCTAAAAACCTCTGAAAAAGCTTTAAGTTAATTATATTTCGTAGCACTAGTATTTACTAGACAGGGGATTCGTTAAAGCCAACTAAAAGTAAATTAGTTCTTTATAAAGAATGATACTAACCAAATTCCCTACAATAATGAAGGTTCTCTTTGAATGTTTCTTAAAAACCTTAAAAACACTAAAGAGCCCTGAAAGAGCTCTGAGAAACTCTAAAAAGCTCATGAAGACTCCAAAAAGCTTTGAAAAGCTTAAATTTAATGATACTCCGTAGCACTGGGATCTAAAAGCTAGGAGATTCGATAAAGAATGATAATAATAAATCCCTACAATAGCGAAGATCAACTTTGAATGTTCTCTAAAAAGCGTTGAAAACTCTAAAAAACCCTGAAAATTCTAAAAAGCCCTAAAATATCTAAAGAGCTCTGAAAAATATAAAGAGCTTTGAAAAACTCTAAAAAGCTCTCAAAAAACCTTTAAGTTAATTATATTTCGTAACACTAGTATCTACTAGCCAGGGGATTCGTTAAAGCCAACTGAAAGTAACTTAATTCTTAATAATGAATGATACTAAAAAAATTCCTTACAATAATGAAGATTATCTTTGGATGTTTACTACAGACCCTAAAAACACGAAAGAGACTTGAAAGAGCTCTGGAAACTCTAAAAAGCTCAGGAAGATTCCAAAAAGC